>NC_052618.1:40829937-41136472 GCF_016545825.1 Eucalyptus grandis
GCTTGTAGGCGACGAGCGATGACAAGAGTGAACCATGAAGAAAGTTTTGATTTCTCATTTCTGTTCTAGAAATAGAAAAGTTAAAAATTTTAACTTTTGATTTCTACTCCAAATCTATTTTTGGAATAGAAATTTGTTCCAAAAATAGAAAAATGAAATTACGTTTCCAAATGAATTTCTGTTCCAAACCTGTTTTGGGGAATAGAGAAACAGAGAAATAAAGAAATAGAAACGTTGTCATGCGCTCCCTAAAAGTCTAGGTTTTTGTTTCCTGACACACGGCCGAATAGTTCTTTCCACAAAGAAGCCTTAGAGGGTTTCCTTAAATAGAGCCTCATAGAGAAATAGACCAGTGACGTCCGAAAAGCTAGACAGAGAGCACTTTGGAACTTATGGAAAAAAAGAAGAAATTCGGTAATTTTATGTCATTAGTTTTACATTTAGATGAGTTGTTTGGGTTTGGATGTAATTTAAGTGTGAGAAACATTCCAACTTAAGTGAGTAGTGACCGCCAAAGTGGCACGCTTAATTGGGTTTAAGAAATTTCGGTCTCGTATGATGATTGGCATGTCTCCTGGTCTAATGCGTAGTCATACTTCCAAAGGGGGTTATTGTGTATTAGTTCATGGAGGGATACATGATAGTGTGGTTGAGGAGTGACTGATTCTAGTGATTCATATGCTCAAAGGTGATGAATTCACGAAGAATTGGAATATATTCTCATAACTGCTATCATGTGGGGAGTGTACAACTGCATGTCATGTATTTTGCCCAAAGGTGATTATATGATTATGCGTGTAACTCTCTGGATGTGTACTTGTACGTCAAGTTACACCGTGCTCGCATGATGCTAATTATATACATTACTTGTTTTTTCAGTCACATTTTCTGTAATTAATAACTCCACTATTATTGAGGTTTTTACTGTTTCAAATTTTAAGTTGTGGACATATGATTTGTTGCTTGAGAAAAGAGCAATTGAATTTGCTTACTGTCCATGAAGCGTTTCATTCTAGAACACTTGAAAATAGGTTTGCCTACGGACTGCATTACTATAAGATGATGGAAGCCTTAGTTGCTTGAAATTATGTATCGTATGATATTGAAATTAGGACACATCTACAAAGATTGTGTTTAAGTCCTAATGACATATACATCTCGTATATGGTTAAAATGTTGTTTCTGAAAGTTTTCTATTTAAGACTAAAACAATTACAATTAGTCTTAAAAGGTTGTCGGGCTTAACAGTGGCCCTGAGTATTTTGGCAAGTATGACAATGCGAAATAGCTTAAAGGGTCATTTGTCAAATACTTGGTAGATTCTGGGGTGATAACTTAATTACTATACTTGAAAATCCTGACAAAAAGATTTGACCGAAATGCATAAATGCACCATATTGAACATGGTGATGAGTATGATTAGTAAGACTAATTTATCTGGTCTTTTGTGGGCTGATATTTTGAAAGTAACATTTTCACATACAAAAATTGTTTCATAAACTTCCTTTGAGTTATAGATTGGACGTAAATTACTTGAATCATATGAAATTTAGAGGTGTCATGCAAAAGTGATGTTATCTAATCCAATATTAAGTGCGTTGGAATTCAGATCCACTCGGAATTATTTTGTATCTTATCTAGATTGTTAAAGGGGTATTAATTTTATGACCCTAAAGAAGGTACAAGAATTATGGTATCACATATTGTAAAGTTTCTACAGTTCGACGTAATTGTAGAGGATATACAGACAATTGTGGTACAAACAATTGTGGAATCTCCTATACCATAGACTAAACTTGTTGAGGTTCAATGTACTATTCTTGATATAGTTATGATGAAATTTTTTCAAACCTCTCAAGTCTAAAATGAAGTGGTTGTAGCTTTACGCAGGAGATTTGTTAAGGAAAGACGATCAGTTATATCATAAGACTATATAGTCTATTTGTGAGAGCATGATTACAATATCCATTACATGGTTGTTTTAGCAACTTATATAAATGTCGTTTCTTGTTCTCAATTAAGTATGCGATTAAATGCCATAAAAGATAATAAAGTTTTCATTTTGAAAGAGGGGTGGATAGTTAATAGTGAAAAAATAAATATTTCTTTCTAGTATTTTTAAAGATTCTTTCATATTCATAGTGAACGTGACATTAATAATTTATTTTCATATGAAGTTACGCCAAATAGATACAAAATCTATATTGTGCAACTGGAGGATTTTGACAGATGTTTCAAATAAACTTGTGTGTAAACTGAAAAGTTTTATTCATAGTGTTGTTATTTTGTTCAATTGAGAACAAAATAATTCAATACATACTGCAAGGTCAGTGGGAGGAAATTTATTTTTCTCATACTCTATGTACATGATATTTTGCTTACAAGTTGTGACCTTGAGACATCTTATATCTTTTGTACTGAGGTCCGTAAGGATTGTCTTTTCCATATTATATTAGATTTTCTCGGAGGACATTTGATGATCTTATTTTGGAATTATTCAATATACATCATTGCAAGCCAGGAATTGCTCATGTTGTTAAGGGTGATGGACTAAATCTATCACATTGTCCTTAGGTTGTTACTTGGGCTATTAGGCTCCGACTAAATATCGTCTTTTTTTAGAACCTCATTAAGGGTTTTGAGTTTATAGGCTAATTTACAGATATGTTCAATTATTGTTTTTTAATTTTATGGATAGACCCATATTTATGTTAGTAGGAAGTTAAATAAAGTATTGAGATAACAAATTTGTAGTATTAACAAATTTGTAGTATTAACATCAGAGGTCTCAATGGGTCTAAATTTATGGTGGTCAAATTTTTTTACCAAAAGGAAACGGTATAGAAATGTGACATAATAATATAATATATTTTCACAGATGATATGGTTGCAGATCCACTAATTAAAGGCCTACGCCCATGTGTATCTGAGCGACATGTCATTAGTATGGGCCTAGGAGCATCATGAGATGTTGTTGTTTAGTGGGAACTATTTTGGCTTTACTCTGATAAATGTTTCATCTGTGTTCCTTACACTTTGTAACGGTTTGATATGTATCAACTTTTGTGACACCTAAGGTAAGAGAATGACGACTGACAAATGGGATCTCTCTATGAGAGATGTTATCCATTTGACACACTATCATATTGAATCCATGTCAATAAAGTTAAGAGCATTTGTGACCATGGAAGGCTATGTGTGTATACATGCAGTTACCGCCATGATTCGACGTTTAAGACTTTATGGGATAGGATTGACTATTAAGAATTATCTTTGGACCAAATGTGCGCACATACAGTACGATTTCATTAATATAGTCCAAGTGGGAGAATGTAAGAGTTTTCCTAATGTGGACTAAGTTAATTGATATTGTAATTTACTGCTTTTACGGTTACCGTAAAACAGGGTTGGTCTAAGGTGAGATAGAAGGTTTCTTAATTAGTCTGATATGGGCTGGCTAGTGTGGGCCGAGTTGAGCCTGGCCCGTAATGAGGGGGACTGGCTGGAAACTCTATAAATAGTGCTCAAGTCTCTCTTCTAACCCTAATTCTCACATGTATCCTCACCTAAGGGGCGTTTACCTAACGCTAAACGTGAAGGGGGCCGCCTCATTGAGCCAGTGATATGGAGGGTAATAGAGGAGAATGACTTGATGCGTGGATCCCCTTGATATGTGGATAATCCTTTTTCTGCTTCCGCTTTATGTTCGATGGATCCCAAAACAAGTGCGTTAATCTTTCTACTCAATTATGCATGTTCTTGTTCTGGTTATGGAGATCTTGGGATTGCGCAATTTGCGTCCAGCAGGTTCTTCATCGCTTGTGGCGGCGGTGATTGAAGTTTGCATCAAATATGAACTTATAGCGAAAACTTGGAATGGGATTAATGCATATTCCTGTCGTACTTTTGCACGTCTAGTGAAAAAGTGTGTTAGTGGCGGCTTAGTTTTGTAGGTGCGAGTGTTAATCTTCCCGTAATTTTACTTAATTGAAATTCTAGTTAATACTCCTCTTCAAAAACTTTGAGCTTGTTCTGAGTCTTGACTTGTGACATCCTGAAATTCGACCCCATTTCGATAAAGTGAAATGTGCATATCGTCGGCGTGCCTATGGTCCTTTTTCTCTGAGCTGATCACTCACGAGTTAGCTAACCTATTGGGTGAAGCCGTTAAGGGATATAACCGCGGTAAAATCCCTAAAAGCTACCTAATTGGTTGGATTGGACTAAAATCGCGTCCGGTTGATTTTAATCATGAAATTTAATTCAGTTTTGGGAATCGAATATTCGGACGTGTCACAATTCATTTTTAGGACCGTCTCATCGTCTATCAATTTATTGCCAATTCCGAAATTTCAAGAAAGAAATTATCGGAGGAAAAATCGAAGATCAAAGGAAAATAGAAAGGGAAAGGGAAAGAGAAAAAGAAAATAAGATAATGTTATTATTTTAATTCTTTTTCTCTCTCTCCCTTTCTCTCTTTTCTTTCTCTCTCTCTCTCCTCTCTCCTTCGTGCGTAGCCTCCCCACCCACCGAACTTCCCTTGCCAATTTTAAATTGGCTTCCTCTCCTCCTTCTTCTCCTTTTTTTACCGGTCAAACCCCCTCCCTTATCTCTCTCTTTCCTCTTTTTCCCCAACTCCCTCGTGAACCAGCTTCTTCTTCTTCTTCTTTCTTCGTGTGCGAACCGAAGCCGAAGAAGAACAGCAGCGAGCATCACCGCCCAGACGAAGACAGCAGCCGCTCGTCCCGCCGCCGCACCGCCGCACCGCCGCCCGCGCCGCGCCCGCGCGCTCGCCGCCGTTCCGCCGTCCGCGCACGCCCAGGCCGCGCGAACCAGCTGTTGTTCGCCCCTGTTCCGCACCGACCAGCCACCGTCCGGCCACCTCCGGCCACCGCCTAGCCTCGCCGGACCACCCCCGCAACCCCCTCGCCCTCCGCCGGCTTCCCCTCGCCGCCCTAGCCGCCGGAGCAGCCCAGATCGGCTCCGTCTAGCAGACCCACGGAGTGGGTTTCAGCATCTTCGGGCTCGCTTTTGGGCCGTTTCCCGGCCCCGAACCCGAGCCGTGCTTTGGGAACAATCGTTCCTCGCGTCGCCGCCGTCGGATTGATCCGATTTGCGGGCGATTTGGTGAGTAATCTCACTAATCCTGGATTAGTTGGCTAATTATGCTTAAGGTTGGTTTAGATTTAATTAATTATGTTTAGGTTGTTAGATTAGAATAAATTAGCAATTATTAGTGAATTGTGATGCGATTTAGATAAATTGATTGCGCAATTAACAAGTAGACGTGGTCTACTAATTATTGGAAGTGCTTCGGGAATTTTCCCGACCCTTAGTGGGCTCCAATTAGGCTTTTCGGGCCTAAGTGGATTTTTTTTGTATTTAAATATTAATTTTCGGAATTAAATTAAATAATTATTTATTTTCCGAAAATTCAAGGGAGATGGTTCGGAACCGGAATATTATGAGGATGACTGTGGTGAAGTCCGTTTATTTAATCGGTCTTTAATTTGAGCTAAATGGGATTTTTAATATTAATTATTCAATATTCGAAATTAATTAATTATTATTTATTTTCCGAAAATTCAACTGAGATGGCTCGGGACCGGAAAATTATGCTGATGACCGTGGTGAAGTCCGTTTATTTAATCGGGCTTTAATTTGAGCTAAATTGAATTTTTAATATTAATTATTTAATTTTCGAAATTAATTATTTAATTAATTATTTTTCGGAAATTAAGATTTTGATGGCCGACGACCAAAATCTCGTGCTGATCGTCGTGGTGCAGTCCGTTTATTTATTTGAGCTCCACGTTGTATGGAATTGAATGAATTGTGATATTTTAGGGATTTACCCTAAATTGATTTGGAATTGATTGAGATTGAATGATTGATTGGTAAATGGCCGAGTATGTTTGTTTAGCATTTATAATGCTTTGATTGAGTTGTAAAGTGGATGGAGTTAGGAGAGAATTGGAAATACTCTGGGATTGAACCAATCAGACACAGTGTATAGACCTACGTGGTTCGGTGATTGGGATATCACTGGCGAAAACGGCGCCTTAAAGAACGCACGTATTGGTCTAGTACATACATTATTGTGGACCTACGTGGTTCGGTGACGGGGATATCACTGGCGGAAACGGCGCCTTAAAGAACGCACGTATCGGTCTAGTACTCATCGTTATAGGCATGTGTGGTTCGGTGATTTGGGATATCACTGGCGAAAACGGCGCCTTAAAGAACGCACACAATTGTCTATTGAGTACATGGTTATAGGCATGTATGGTTCGGTGATCAAGGACATCACTGGCGAAAACGGCGCCTTAAAGAACGCATACACTTGTCTATCAAATACATTGTTATAGGCATGTGTGGTTCGGTGATTTGGGATATCACTGGCGAAAACGGCGCCTTAAAGAACGCACACAATTGTCTATTTGAGTACATGGTTATAGGCATGCGTGGTTCGGTGACTAAGGATGTCACTGGCGAAAACGGCGCCTTAAAGAACGCACGCAATTGTCTAGTGGATAAGTCACTTTGTGAACGTGACGCCCGAGAGTATTGACCTAGAATGGTCCGTGACGACATATAATCGACTAGATCGATTGATTATTGCTTTGATTTGATGTTGTGAATTGATTGACTGAATGGAAATGACCGTGAGTGGTCTTGTTGGAATATAATCGACTAGGTCGATTTGATCGATGCTTTGATCGGTGATATGATTGCTTGGGTGCTTATGATGAATTGTACTGACTTGCAGGTGGGATCAGAGGCCAAGGTAAGTCCTCTGCCCTGTGCGTGTTTAGGCAGCCTTTAGTATATTGGTTTACTAATCGGGCTTAGTGGGGTAGAACTCGCTGAGACGTAGTCTCATCCCAGTTTGGGGAAAACCATTTCAGGACCCGATAAGGAGCTGAGGAGGGGAAGTCTGGGAAGGAGATCTTCGAGGTGAAACTTGAAGGGAAGGATTTTGAAGGAAGAAGATAATACCGAGATGGGGCTTGAGTATGACCTGGATGGATTGAGATCCTATCTTCTTTTGATATTTCTATTTTGATGTGAATAGTTATGAAATGGTTTGTGGTTTGTATAAAAGTGTGGTTATAAATTTCAATATGAAAAATATGGCCTTGCTTTTCTATCCCATCGTTTTATTGTCTGGGGATTTTAACTGCTTCCGCGTGTGCTTAAAAATGAAAGGGTCCGCAATACGTTATCCTGGGATATCGCATTATAAAATCGACCAAGGTAGAAGGATGTGTGCGTGCCTGAGGATCGGGGCGTGACATGACTCATAGAAACTTAATTAGGTTGTACCCATGTGAACATCTGTTTTCTTAGGTTGGAGCTTGATAGCTGATCTGAATTGACGATTGTGAGCAGGCAGCAGCAACCGCTCATAAGAATGATCACGGAGTTAAAGCTGAGGGATATAAGAATGAATTAGGACAGAATTCGGATTCTTCGCAATATGCAGTGGATGTGACAGGTTTGACTCCCTGCAGTATGGCCAAACACATACTAACTTGGTTTTGCTTCATCAGTTTTGATCTTTGGCTGAAATTGAAAATTAATCATACATAATGATTAGCATGCTAAAGCTCTTTGGATGATGAATTTGTCATAACGGTCTCTCTTTTCAACTGCTGATGGGTGAGTTGCCTCTCGTCTTTACACGTCATTTATGAAACCACGGAAATTTGACAGTACTTCTGAAGCCAATTTAGAAGTATCTTTGGCTTTGATAACTATTATAAATACCGATGCAACACCATTTCCTACATGAATGCGAAAGCACTGCTTGTGATGACCTGGGATTTTCCTTTTGTCCTCTGTAATCTGTACCATCTCTCCTCTGAACCGAGACCAGTGGTTGAATGTAGCATAACATTTTGACAAATGGCACCCGGCATGTGATTATCCTTCACGTTCTTCATCTGTAACCTGAGTTTTGCTTATTAAAACTTGTATTCTTTTTAGTAATTGTTTCTCAATTTCCGATGTGAGTGTTTCCTGGCTATATTCGGTTTTGCATCTTCAAAAGATTTCACGAGACATGTAATTATTCAATTTTTAATGTTTGGTTTGGTCTCTTCTCAACAGCCTCAAACCCAGCTCAATGCCCATGCGGAAAGAGCTCCAATATTAGCACACTCCATGCTCATGGCAGTTTAAATAGCTGTTTAGATTGCTTGAGCAGAATTATTGAAGCAAATATCTAGGTGAAATTACGGTTTCGTGTGGTTGGAGGTATATATTGCTGCATAACTGGATAAGTTTCTGGCCTGAGCAGATTAAGTCTGGCCTTCTTAAGTGTAGACAACGTCTATAATAGTTTGTGTACGTCTAGAAGTTCAGCAGTACATGAGCGAAGTTTTGCATTGAAAAAAGGTTGTTTGTTATCTTATCGCCTATATTAATGTTTATTTTGGTTAGCATAGAATAAAGTTAGATTGAATGTCTGCAAGGGGTCCACGGACTCTGCAACTCATCGTTATCTTTTTTGCTTGATGATGTACCCTGTCAAAAATCTACGCAGGTGTTCAGCCTTTAGCACTCTTTAGCCGAGTGTGCGCAGTCTGGGCTGCATAAGCCCTTTTCTTTACATCACTATCTAGGTTCACATCTATGGTCACTTCAGACATTTACGTGAATCTACTCATTTTGGCCTTTCGAGATCTAGAAGACAAAATCTTGGAAATAGCTGTCTACCCTTGTAATTTAGATCTCGCATTGTCTTTTCTGAATGTTGATGCTGACATCTGGAACCTGCATCTAATATTTTATATAGCACTTCTAGAATGCAACTGTAAGATCCAGCTTTATTAAATATTGCATGATGATGTTAAACTGTTACTAATGTATTAAAAAGTACTGTCATTATTTTATGTTTATCGCACATAAGAGGATCAGCTCAATCCACGATGTTGTACCTTCAATTAGATGAGAAGAGTATTTGTATTTGTTGTTCTGTGATGAAAGTGGAGTCTCTCCAGCAAATTCACAGACTTACTGATTTGCAAGGAATCGCGTTAACTCATATGAAAACTTCCATAATATATTGGCCCATGCTTTTGGTATTATGCATGATGAGAGAAAAAATGTACGAAGCATGCGACCAACACGGACAAATAACTTCATTGGCATATCAAGCATGACAAAAGCCATTCAGACAAAATAATTGCCTATTTGCTTTCCTTTATTCTATTCATGTTCCTGCTGTCCCTGACCTTCGATCCTAATACAACTCGAGTAACATAGAGATGCCACATGTATTAAGTCTAATCCCTACCAACACATATAAACCCTTACTCTCCTCATCACCCTGTATGACACTAGCTGCTAAGTTCCATGGAAAGCACAAAACCTCTAGCAATCGATAGTTTTTCGTATAGCTGGTTGTCCAATGTAAGGACCTCCTTTGATGGTCTTGATGAGTCTCTTCGACCTTCTTCTATCGACTCTGAGAGTTATACAGAAAAATCCCAGAGTTTCAATTTCAATGTCTCCCTCTCTCAGTTATCCCCTGCCCTTCTACATGCTGATGAGCTCTTTGCCGATGGCATCATAAAACCTTTTTTTGCCGGTAAATCAGCCAATCAGAACTTTCAGACGTCCAATTCCTTGAAAACCTGCCCAACCCGTTCTCTCCCTTCATTTGCTAGAAAGACTATTTTCCCAGCCATTCGGATTCATCGGCGTGCATTCGATGGCAGCTAATTGTTGTCTCCTGTATGTAAATTTGCTTTATGATTGATGCTATTAGAATTGTCCTACTTCCTACATAAGCAGCTGTCTCCAGTAGTAATAATTTTTTGATGTCGAAAGTATTTCTTATTTGGCCATAGTGTGTTAAAGTTCACACCAGAAATTGTACAGAAATTTTAAGGTTAATAACGTGAATCCAACGGACAAGCTAATGAAAGCTCGTTCTTGTTTGAGAACTAGAGAGATCATGAAAGTTGTTTGATTCTTGCGCTAGTCACCGTGCTGTTAGATCTTCGTGGGTTCTATCCTGATCCCAACATTGCTTGCGAAATGCCTCACTTGGATTCGCGAATACACGGTTCTTTCAAGTCTGCAATTGCAAATCTTCTTATGGATTACTGCTATTGCATATACTGTCAATCTCACGATCGTTTAATGAATACTGGGACAATCTCATGAAGCTGGCCAGCTTTATGAGATAGGAAGTTTTTCAATGTTCGCACGAGGAGGGCATTAACAGTTGGTTTCTCAAGACCTACTATATTTTCTCATGTGATAAAAGCACCAGGAAACAGAAAGATAAGGAAATTTAACTGTGGCTTTCTCAAAACCTACTATGTGCTCTCATGTGATAAAGCAGGGAGCAATCAATCTCTCTCTTTCCCATCCTCCTTTTGAATTTCATATTTGGGAATTTTCCATCTCTTCTCATCCCAGAGCCTTGCATTGCAAAGCCCCTGAATGAAATCCAATGGCGGACCGGGACTGTGACCGCATAAGCCGTTTGCCAGCTCACCCAATCCACCGCATGTTTCGCTTCTCCAAAGTCAAAGAGGTGATGATACTCTGCATTCTATTGAAGGCACTGCTTCACCTCTGGACCACGAGCCATTACCTCATTTTTCTCCCCCATTCTCTGGAATCCTTCGATGTTGCTCCTTGATTGTTTCTGGGGTTTCATGAACAGAGTTTTGGTTTTCAATTCCCCACCCAAGAAATAGTTGGTAATTTGTAGCTACGGAATAACAAATGACGGCTTTACTTTGCACATTTCAGCTCTGCATTTGCAGTCGTTTTAATCGGGAACTTCATGGTGGTGGTATTGATAGCCATATTTTAGATGGAGCAGGACCTGTTCGAAACATGTTATATTGATTGTTGCAGAGACTGAAAAGTGCTGCTAAATTTCCCATTGGACGCTGGTGCCTTGGGGTGAGCAATCATTCAACTCAGGCTTGCCCTTTCATTTCCCAATTTCTATGGTACATGTAGGGTGCGATAAGAGACTTGTTTTCCTTGGTAAGGTTTCCTGTTGTTAAATGTGTACAGTGTTTTCCGCTTAAAAAAATTCCAAAGAAAGGGGATCTGATGCAAATATATTGAATTGGTAGTACTAAAGGTAAAATTCACCTTCAGACAGATCCCTTGATGGAAGAGATATATCTAGTTTGACCATCATAATATCTGGACCACAGCATCACACCCCCATATTTGGCAGATCCTTTAACGGTGGGCAGCTATGTAGCACCGACACGCGACACGTGACACGCGACACGACACGACACGCGACACGTCATTTCTAAAAAAGTAGAGAATTCCGACACGTTCCGACACGTTAAATATTAAATAAATATTTTTATATATACATATGATTATTTCAAAAATAAAGAGTAGAGTCAATTTATTTAAATAAATTTATAATTTTTCATGATGATCATAATTTATTATTATTCAACATTATTCGTTTTTTTTCTTTTTTAAAATCACCCTCCACCCTCTCCCTCCAAAAAAGAAAAGAAAAAAGGGACATCCCGCCCAGGACAAGCATCCCATTTTAATTTGTTTTTGGCTCTTCCGGCACCATCATATTTTACTTTTATTTTTCCTGCTCTTCCTTGAAAACCCAAATGCACGGTACCTCAGTTTTAAATTTTTTCCTGCACTCCTTGGAAACCTAAACCTAGCTGCCCCATCCCCCTTTGACTCCTCCTTTACGGCACCCCCTCCTTGGAAAACTAAATCGTAGCCTCCTCCTCCTTCTGTGTTCACTGCTCATCCTCCTTGCACGGCACCCATTCTATCTTTTAGAAACCCTTCGAGAGCAGCTTGAAAACTCTCGGAAAAGGGCCGCTCCCTCCTCCATTTGCACGATCCTCTTCCTCTCAATCCCTATTCTCTCTTGGTCACCTCGTTGCAGCTGCTCACTGCCTTGCTTCTGGTCCTCTCTCTTTTGCGGTCGTAGCCTTGTCTCCGGTCCTCTGTCGCGGCCATCTCGGTCGCCTGGTTCTCTCTTCCTCCAGCCTTCTCTCACCGTCGCGGCCTCACCGTCGCGGCCTCACTGCTGCTGCCTCGCCTCCGCAGCCTTGCTTCCTCTCCCTCGCCTCGTCTTCACCCTCCATCGCCAACGATTCCCTCTCCCTTCACGCTTGCAGATCCGCTCCAGAAACCCAGCCTCTTGCTCGGACACGCTCCGACTCGCGTGTCGAGAAAAGTTGACCACGTGTCGGAAAATCCGACACGTGTTGACCGCGTGTCGGAGCGTGTCCGACACGCCGACACGTGTCCGACACGACACGGAAGGTTCCCGAGCGTGTCCGTGCTTCATAGGTGGGCAGTACTATGGAAGTAAGATTCGATGCAGGAATAAAACCACTACTAGCATCCGCAGACGCGGGCAATCCCAAGAAGATTTCTCCAGCGGGAATCGAAGTCCATTGATTCCATGCATCTTCGAGATTACCCATGTTCCCAGAACTGTACTCGCATGGAGGATTGCCGTAAAATTGGACCCAGACGTAGTAATATAAGCCCGTTTGAAGGGCACCTCCAACCCAAGCATCCGGATAAGGACATTGAGGGGCTGCAGCCAAGTACACCTTCTTTCCACTGATGCTATATGCAGACAAGTACCTAGCCAGATCATCCCAGTGTTGATTCGTGCCTGTTGCGATGACGAAATCAATGCCGTCGAGCACTGCATCCCCAAGTGGTCGAGATGAGGACTGGCCTCCCGGGAAGTTGTCCCACAGATAAGTTGCGACGTATCTAGCATCCTCGGCGGAAGGGAGATAGTAACTCCCCACACCTCCTCCGATCGAGAGCGTCACCTTGACTCCCCTAGCTTGGCAAGACTTGATCTCGGAGCTCAAGCCGGTGCATCCTCCGCTGGAAGGATCGCAGTGGCCAGCGAGGTTGATCATAGGAGTCTGGCCGTTGCCGAAGACATTAAGGAAAGCTAGGTTCACAAACTTGTAATTTCCAGAGGCACAAGCCTCGGCTAAAGTGCCTTCGTTGCCGTTCTGACCCCAATAGATAGCAATTCCTCCGCCGTTGATGCCAACCACAAGATCCAAAATGATTGAAAAGAGAAATGCTGGCGAGGTTGAAGATTTGGAAGCCATGTTCGGTGTTTCTCTCCACTCACTTGGTATAAGCTCTCCACTCAAGAAATTCACTTTTTTATTTGGATTTTAATTTCTCCATCTATCTACCGAAGGAGGCACATGTATTTTTTTTTTTTTTGGAGGGGGGGTCTCCGCTTTGTGTCGCCGGAGGACTTTTGTGTGTTTGTTTTTTATTGCTGGAGATGTTTATCCAAGTTTAACCGTCCAAAAGCGAAGCGTGTGGGGCCAGCGTCAGTGAAAAAAAAGGCCTAGGTTTTCTTTCCGGACACCCTTCCCCTTCTTTTTACGAAGAAGCCGTAGTGGATTTTTGAAAAGTGTCAAGGAAAATTGTCCAATAATTCTTTTTAAATGTATTAAGTGAGTATTAAGTATTTTCTTCTCTTTTTTTTTTGTCAACTGAGTTTATTAGATCAATTTTGATCGGAATTCACTGACGTCGACACTAACCGTATTATGTAACATGACCGACCCTGATGTTAATAATTTTTATTTGTTTCTCTTTTCCTTCTTTAATTCCTTTTTTTTTTTACTATGGCCGGTGAGGGCTCTCGTTGACTACTGACGAGGGTCGCAACTTCCTCACCGACCATGAGCAAGGATGTGCAGCCCTCGCCCGCGACTGCGATAACCTTTTGAATGAGTGTCAAGGCCAGCCTTGCCCAAATCTAGGCGCGTAGCTTTTCGGTTTCGGCTTCCTCTTCGCGACATTGACGATCACCTGCTCATCGTTCCAATAGGGCAAGAAAGTTAAACCGATTCTCTTAAAGGAAAGTGTGGCTTTCGAGCAAAGGATGGTGAGATTTGAGGGCTAATTTTTGCGAAATTGGGAAGTGACTAAGGGACACATATTCTGGACATTCTCGGCCAAGGAACAATACGGAAGGTAGAGAATCGAGTGGTCCAAGGCGGCTAAAGAAATTTATTCAATGTAGATTAGAGGGTAAACCGTGATTGGTGGGTGGACTAAACAAAAGAGATTTTGGGAGTCTTCTACAAGGGAAGTTTCAATGAAAAAGCGGAAGGGAAACAAGGGCTGAAGCTCGTGGGAGGTGGGCGTAACTTTTCCATAAGGAAAGCAATGACCTGTGGGAATCAATAGGCGGATTGGAAAGGAAAAATAAGAGAAAACACTCGTCAAGGATCTCTCATGCCATCATATCTGCCCATGATCATGCTCATCCTTTTGTTAAAAAAAATTTCAATCGAACCGAAGGAGATAAATGTTGGAAAAATGTTACTTCGAATTTGGATAGAACAACGGAGTTGGATTATTAGACGTGACTTTTTTTAAGGAACCATTTGCCTCATATAACAAAGTTCCGATTGAGAATACTATATAGCAATTCTAGTATTTTTTCAGATCTCTCAAGAGGCGAGGATACTATGCATTCTATAGAAGACACTGCTTCACCTTTGGATCACGAGCCCTTACCTCATTTTTCTCCCCCACTCTCAGGAGTCCCTCGATGCTCCTTGATTAAATTCTAGGATTTCGCGAACAGAGTTTGGATTTTCAATTCCGCACCCACGAAACAGTTAATAATTTGTGGCTATGAAATGACAAAAGATGGCTCTACTTTGCCCATTTCAGCTCCACATTTGCGGTCGTTTTAATAGGGAACTTCATGGTGTTGGTATTGATAGCCATATTTTAGATAAAGCACAACCTGTTCTCGACATGTTAGATCGATTGTTGCGGATACTGAAAAGTGCTGCTAAATTTTCAACTGGACGCTGGTGCCTTCGGGTGAGCAATCATTCAGCTCAGCCTCGCCCTTTCATTTCTTAATTTCGATGGTACATGTAGGATGCGATAAGTGACATGTTTCCTTCGATAAGGTTTCCTGTTGTTAAATGTGTACAGCCTTTTCTGCTTAGAAAGAAGTTCCAAAGAAAGGGAATCCGTTATAAATATATTGAATCAGTATCATCTTACTCGTACATGATCGGAGGTCATTTTTTTTAAGGCCATGTCCCTGGAACTTTCATTGAATATTTTACCGTGCACCGATCATGATTAATCTGCAGACGTGCCCATCATTAAATCAATGAACTGTACCACCTTTGCGTGAATGTTTGGAGGTGCAGATCGTCGAAAACTATTGCGATCATATATGTTTCGTATTTGACCATTAGAAGTACGACTCTGACGGTAGATCGTATGTTGATTACATGTGTAGATCTTTATGACTGAATATACGAAAATTTTCACTTCCCTCTTAATTTTTTTTCCTTTGGTTGCTTCGTCCCGGTCCGGCAGGTTCTATCCTTCATGGAGCTGAAAGGCCGGCTCTGACCTATCGGGTCGCTCGAATGTAATCATCTCATACTAAGAACAAATCTTCAGGAAGGACACTTCCCTATTATAGTGAAGTTGCTTGGAGGTTTCCCACCTCTGGAGAAGTTGATTATAACCATGAACAATGAACTTTGCAGTAACATGGTTGATTCTGCTTGGACTCCTCCTTATTTGAATTGTTCGAGATCTGCATTTCAAATTTGATGTCCTTTGAAAGGAAAGGACAACCGTCGATCCCACTTCCTAATATTGGTAAACCATGTCCATGCAACATTTTTCCTCTTCTATTCATGACTTGAGGGATTGGAAATTAATCTCGATGAACGGTCTTGGGACACGTGAATTAGGTTAGAAATTTGTGCTTGAAATGAAATAGACCCAGGCTAATCTATATGCAAATTAGAATATTTATCGAGTTGAGTATAATATAAGAGTGGATCTCAATATAGATTATCCCACAATGACATCATTATTATATTTGACATTAATTGGTACACGTATACACCATGACCAATATATGTGATTACATAAAGTGATTTCTGATGAGTACAAAGACGTACATGTAAACAAGACATGTAGCTTATTACACGGTAGTATTAAAGGTAAAATTCACCCTCGGACGTATTCCTCGATGGAAGAGCTGTATCCATCATCATAATATTTGGACCACAACATCACGCCCCCATAGTTGGCAGATCCTTTAATGGCGGGCAATACTTTGGAAATAAGGTCCGACGCAGGAATGAAACCATTGTTAGCTGCATCCAAAGATGCGGCCAATCCCAAAAAGATTTTACCGGCGGTATTTGAAGTCCATTGATTCCATGCATTTTGGAGATTAGTGATGTTCCCAGAATTGTACTCGCATGGAGGATTGTTGAAAAATTGGACCCAAACGTAGTCGAATAAGCCTGTTTGAAGGGCAACTGCAAGCCAAGCATCTGGGTAAGGACATTGAGGGGCTGCAGCCAAGTACACCTTCTTCCCACTGCTGCTATGTGCAGACAAGTACGTAGCCAGATCATCCCAGTGTTGATCCGTGCCTTTTACGATGTCGAAATCGATGCCGTCGAGCACTGCATCCCCAAGCGGCCGAGATGAGGACTGGCCTCCTAGAAAGTTGTTCCATAGATAAGTCGCAACCTCTTTAGCATCCTCGGCGGAAGCGAGATAGTAACTTCCCGAGCTTCCTCCGATCGAGAGCATCACCTTGACTCCCCTAGCTTGGCAAGAATTGATGTCGGAGCTCAAGCCGGTACATCCTCCGCTGGGAGGATCGCAGTGGCCAGCGAGGTTTAATACAGGAGCCTGGCCATTGCCGAAGACATCGAGATAAGCTAGGTTCACAATGTCGTAGTTTCCGGAGGCACAAGTGTCAGCTAAACTGTCTTCGCCGCCATTCTGACCCCAATAGACAGTAATTTCTCCGCCGTTGATGCCAACCACAAGAGCCAAAATGACCGAAATGAGAAATACTGGCGAGGCTGAAGATTTGGAAGCCATGTTTAGTATTTCTTTGGACTCACTCGATATACTTGATTAGAGGTTGCTCTTTCTTTGGGCCTTTAGAAAGTCGGGAATTAGGGGCTTTTTATAGGAGAAAGATGGAGCCCACCTATGATGTCCATGTTTGTGTTGTTTGGGAGAGTGCGTGACTTGGCACATGAGCATTCTGATACATATCTCATCAACTAGTGATTGTGGATTAAACCTGTTAAATTATGTTTTAAGCTAGAGTCCGCCTGAGAGGAATCTCAAGAAATTCACTTTCTTATTTGGATTAGAATTTCTCCAATTATCTAAGGAAGGAGGCACACGTATGTTGGGGTCGTCGTTTCTTTTGATCAGAGGACTTTTGCGTGTTTGTTTTCCGTCGCCCGGAATATTTCTCCAAGTTTTTGCCGTTCAAAAGCAAAGCGTGTGGGGCAAGTACCGGAAAAATGGATGGCCCAGGTTTTGTCCCCTGAGCATTTCCTTAGAAAGAGTGTCCCCTGACACACCGCCGAACAGTTTTTTCCACGAAGAAGCCGGAGGGCATTTCCTTAAAAAGAGTGTCCCCCGACACACGGCCGAACGGTTCTTTACACGAAGAAGCCAGAGCCGATTTCCTTAAAAAGAGTCAGAATTGTCCAAATGATCTTTTTAATTTTACTAGTTAAGTACTAAACACTTTCTTTTTATTTGCCAACTGAGTCCATCTTATTAATTTGGATTGGAATTTGCTGATGTGAACGCCAACCGTCTTATGCAGCACGATTGCGCTGATGTGGATAATTTTTAATAAATTTTTTATTTTTTATTTTTTGAGGGCCCCAGCTACTGGCAAGGGTCGCACACGGCTAGGGGTGTGCAAAAGAATCAGGACCGGTCCGGACCGCTCGGAACCAGTGGTTCTTGAGGGAACCGGTCCGGCTCCCAATTCCAATTTATGGGAATCGGTGGGTACCGGTCCAGTTCCCGGTTCCATGGGCAGATCCGTCCACCCGGACCGGACCGATTATATTAAAATAATATATTAATTTTTAATATTAAAAAATGGAATTACAAATTAACAAATCCAAATCAAATAATTAAAAAAAATAATTAAAGTGGGAAAAAAGTCCACAGCGCACCAAATGGAGAGGCGCCGATTTTCAGTCAAACCAAATGGAGAGGCGCTGAAGCTAAAAAGTCCAAGGTGCACCTTCACAAAACGTCGAGCAATTGGTGGGCAAAAAACAAGCACGCGAAGAAGCAAGGCTGCACGAGGAGCAGAAGGTGGGCAAAAAGCAAGCACATGAAGAAGGAGGGCTGCAAGCACATGAAAAAGATGAAAAAGCAGGGTTGTAGGAGGAGGAGAAGGTGGGCAAAAAGCAAGCACATGAAGAAGCAGGGCTGCAAGCACATGAAAAAGCAGGGCTGCAGGAGGAGGAGAAGGTGAGCAAAAAGCAAGCACATGAAGAAGCAGGGCTGCAGGAGGAGGAGAAGGTGGGCAAAAAACAAGCACGTGAAGAAGCAGGGCTGCTGGAGGAGGAGAAGAGGAATAGGTCAGGCGGCGAAGAACCAGCAATTTTGGTCGAAAACCAAAGTTGTTTCCCCGTCAAGATCGGAGCTTTCGAGAAAATGATATTATTATTATTGTGAGACTGGTTCCATGGATCCACCCGGGAATCGGACCGGACTGGCGGTCCGATTCCCGGTGGATCCATGCAACTAATGGGTGGATCCTGGTTCCAATTTTTCGAACCGGTCCTTAATGGGCGGTTCCGGTTCTAGGTCGGGAACCGCCCGCTCGGACCATGCACACCCCTACACACGGCCGAACAGTTTTTTTCACGAAGAAGCCGGAGAGCATTTCCTTAAAAAGAGCGTCCCCCGACACACGACCGAACGGTTCTTTCCACGAAGAAGCCAGAGCAGATTTCCTTAAAAAGAGTCAGAATTGTCCAAATGATCTTTTTAATTTTATTAGTTAAGTATTAAACACTTTCTTTTTTTCTTTTTCCAACTGAGTCCATCTTATTAATTTTGATTGGAATTCGCTGATGTAAACACCAATCGTCTTATGTAGCACGATTGCGCTGATGTAGATAAATTTTAATAATTTTTTTATTTTTTATATTTTGAGGACCCCAGCTGCTGGCAAGGGTTGCGACTTTCTTGCTCGCAACTGTGATGGCCTTTTGGGTGAGGGTTGCGGCCAGCCTTGCTCAGATGTAGGCACGTAGCTTTTCGGTTTTGGCTTCCTCTTCGCTACCTAAATGATCATCTGGTCATCGTTCCAATAGGGCAAGAAAGTTCAATCGATTCTCATAAAGGAAAGTGTGATTTTCAAGCAAAGGATGGTGAGATTTGAGGCGTTAATTTTTGCAAAATTGGGACGTGAATAAGGGACACATTCTAGAGATTCTAGGCCGAGGAACAATAGGGAAAGTAGAGAATTAAGTGTTCCCACGCGGCTGAAGAAATTAATTCAGCGAAGATTCGAGGGGAAACCGTGAAAAAGCGGTTTGACAAAATAAAAGAGATTTTGGGAGTCTTCTACGGGGGAAGTTTCAATGAAAAAGCCGAAGGGAAACGAGGGCTAAAGCTCGTGGGAGGTGGGCAAAATTTTCTATAAGGGAAGCAATGACCTATGGGAATCAATAGGCGGATTGAATAGGAAAGATAAAAAGAAAACGCTCGTCAAGGATCTCTTATTCCATTGTGTCTGCCCATAATCATGCTCATCTTTTTTTTTTTTTTTAAAATTAAGATCAAATTAAAGAAAACAAATGATGAAGAGAAAGAGCTGGTGAAACAGTTCGTGCGAGAATGCGAGGCCCACCAGATCCATCGAAGCGGCCACCTTCTGGTAAGGAGAGCCATAAGTGAGAAACTTCATTTGAGTTATAGAATGGACGTAAATTACTTGAATCATATGAAATTTAGAGGTGTCATGCAAAAGTGAGGTTATCTAATCCAATATTAAGTGCATTGGAATTCAGATCCACTCGGAATTATTTTGTATCTTATCTAGATTGTTAAAGGGGTATTAATTTTATGACCCTAAAGAAGGTACAAGAATTATGGTATCACATACTGTAAAGTTTCTACAATTCGACGTAATTGTAGAGGATATACAGACAATTGTGGTACAAACAATTGTGGAATCTCCTATACCATAGACTAAACTTATTGAGGTTCAATGTACTATTCTTGATATAGTTATGATGAAATTTTTCAAACCTCTCAAGTCTAAAATGAAGTGGTTGTAGCTTTACGCAGGAGATTTGTTAAGGAAAGACTATCAGTTATATCATAAGACTATATAGTCTATTTGTGAGAGCATGATTACAATATCCATTACATGGTTGTTTTAGCAACTTATATAAATGTCGTTTCTTGTTCTCAATTAAGTATGTGATTAAATGCCATAAAAGATAATAAAGTTTTCACTCTGAAATAGGGGTGGATAGTTAATAGTGAAGAAATAAATATTTCTTTCTAATATTTTTAAAGATTATTTCAGAGTGAACGTGGCATTAATAATTTATTTTCATATGAAGTTACGCCAAATAGATACAAAATCTATATTGTGCAACTGGAGGATTTTGACAGATGTTTCAAATAAACTTGTGTGTAAACTGAAAAGTTTTATTCATAGTGTTGTTATTTTGTTCAATTGAGAACAAAGTAATTCAATACATACCCAAGGTCAGTGGGAGGAAATTTATTTTTCTCATACTCTATGTACATGATATTTTGCTTACAAGTTGTGACCTTGAGACATCTTATATGTTTTGTACTGAGGTCCTTTAGGATTGTCTTTTCCATATTATATTAGATTTTCTCGGAGGACATTTGCTGATCGTATTTTGGAATTATTCAATATACATTATTGCAAGCCAGGAATTGCTCCTGTTGTTAAGGGTGATGGACTAAATCTATCACATTGTCCTTATTTAGATATTGAGAAAATCTAATTAAATGGTGTACCTTGTGTCAGTGCACTTAAAAGTATAATGTATGCTCGAACTTGCACTAGACTAAATATCGTCTTTGTGACGGGACTTCTAGGCAGATATCAGTTGAATCCAGGACATGATCACTGGGTTACTGCCAAGAAGGTTTTGAGGTACTTAAAGAGGACAAGAGATTATATGTTAATTTACAAATATGTTCAATTATTGCAGTTAGTAGGGTATTTAGATGTAAACTTTGCTAGCTGTTATGATGACATGCGATCGATAACATAATACATATTTATGTTAGTAGGAAGTGTAGTAAATAAAGTTTTATGTCATCTTCTACTATATAAGCAATGCTAGTAACATTCTTTTAGGTTGTTACTTGGGCTATTAGGCTCCGGAACCTCATTAAGGAGTTTACCGTTTTTAATTTTATGGATAGACCCATACGGTTGTATTGAGATAACAAATTTGTAGTATTAACATCAGAGGTCTCAATGGGTCTAAATTTATGGTGGTCAAATTTTTTTACCAAAAGGAAACGGTATAGAAATGTGACATAATAATATAATATATTTTCACAGATGATATGGTTGCAGATCCACTAATTAAAGGCCTACGCCCATGTGTATCTGAGCGACATGTCATTAGTATGGGCCTAGGAGCATCATGAGATGTTGTTGTTTAGTGGGAACTACTTTGGCTTTACTCTGATAAAGGTTTCATCTGTGTTCGTTACACTTTGTAACGGTTTGATATGTATCAACTTTTGCATTCAATAAAATATTTTTGAATGTGTTGTTATTATGTTGAATACATATTGATAAAGTCTCAAGGGATTGTATAAACCTTGAGTGAAGGCTAGGGGCATCCGGTTATTAGCCTTGTGCATATGTCTTGTGATACATAAAGAAATATTAACCATAAAGACAAGACATATGTGGGTTCATTGGAACCATAAAGCATTCTCTAGTGACATAAGTTTTTGTGACACCTAAGGTAAGAGAATGACGACTGACAAATGGGATCTCTCTATGAGAGATGTTATCCATTTGACACACTACCGTATTGAATCCATGTCAATAAAGTTAAGAGCATTCGTGACCATGGAAGGCTCTGTGTGTATACATGCAGTTACTGTCATAATTCGGCGTTTAAGACTTTATGGAATAGGATTGACTATTAAGAATTATCTCTGGACCAAATGTGCGCACATACAGTACGATTTCAATTAATATAGTCCAAGTGGGAGAATGTAAGAGTTTTCCTAATGTGGACTAAATTAATTGATATTGTAATTTACTGCTTTTACGGTTACCGTAAAACAGGGTTGGTCTAAGGTGAGATAGAAGATTTCTTAATTAGTCTGATATGGGCTGGCTAGTGTGGGCCGAGTTGAGCCTGGCCTGTAATGAGGGGGACTGGCTGGAAACTCTATAAATAGTGCTCAAGTCTCTCTTCTAACCCTAATTCTCACATGTATCATCACCTAAGGGGTGTTTACCTAACGCTAAACGTGAAGGGGGCCGCCTCATTGAGCCAGTGATATGGAGGGTAATAGAGGAGAAGGACTTGATGCGTGGATCCCCTTACTCTCCTCATCACCCTGTATGACACTAGCTGCTAAGTTCCATGGAAAGCACAAAACCTCTAGCAATCGATAGTTTTTCGTATAGCTGGTTGTCCAATGTAAGGACCTCCTTTGATGGTCTTGATGAGTCTCTTCGACCTTCTTCTATCGACTCTGAGAGTTATACAGAAAAATCCCAGAGTTTCAATTTCAATGTCTCCCTCTCTCAGTTATCCCCTGCCCTTCTACATGCCGATGAGCTCTTTGCCGATGGCATCACAAAACCTTTTTTTGCCGGTAAATCAGCCAATCAGAACTTTCAGACGTCCAATTCCTTGAAAACCTGCCCAACCCGTTCTCTCCATTCATTTGCTAGAAAGACTATTTTCCCAGCCATTCGGATTCATCGGCGTGCATTTGATGGCAGCTAATTGTTGTCTCCCGTATGTAAATTTGCTTTATGATTGATGCTATTAGAATTGTCCTACTTCTTACATAAGCAGCTGTCTCTAGTAGTAATAATTTTTTGATGTCGAAAGTATTTCTTATTTGGCCATAGTGTGTTTAAGTTCACACCAGAAATTGTACAGAAATTTTAAGGTTAATAACGTGAATCCAACGGACAAGCTAATGAAAGCTCGTTCTTGTTTGAGAACTAGAGATCATGAAAGTCGTTTGATTCTTGCTCTAGTCACCGTGCTGTTAGATCTTCGTGGGTTCTATCCTGATCCCAACATTGCTTGCGAAATGCCTCACTTGGATTCGCGAATACACGGTTCTTTCAAGTCTGCAATTGCAAATCTTCTTATGGATTACTGCTATTGCATATACTGTCAATCTCACGATCGTTTAATGAATACTCGAACAATCTCATGAAGCTGGCCAGCTTTATGAGATAGGAAGTTTTTCAATGGTCGCACGAGGAGGGCATTAACAGTTGGTTTCTCAAGGCCTACTATATTTTCTCATGTGATAAAAGCACCAGGAAACAGAAAGACAAGGAAATTTCACTGTGGCTTTCTCAAAACCTAGTATGTGCTCTCATGTGATAAAGCAGGGCGCAATCAATCTCTCTCTTTCCCATCCTCCTTTTGAATTTCATATTTGGGAATTTTCCATCTCTTCTCATCCTAGAGCCTTGCATTGCAAAGCCCTTGAATGAAATCCAATGGCGGACTGGGACTGTGACCGCATAAGCCGTTTGCCGGCTCACCCAATCCACTGCATGTTTTGCTTCTCCAAAGTCGAAGAGGTGATGATACTCTGCATTCTATTGAAGGCACTGCTTCACCTCTGGACCACGAGCCATTACCTCATTTTTCTCCCCCATTCTCTGGAATCCTTCGATGTTGCTCCTTGATTGTTTCTGGGGTTTCATGAACAGAGTTTTGGTTTTCAATTCCCCACCCAATAAATAGTTGGTAATTTGTAGCTACGGAATAGCAAATGATGGCTTTACTTTGCACATTTCAGCTCTGCATTTGCAGTCGTTTTAATCGGGAACTTCATGGTGGTGGTATTGATAGCCATATTTTAGATAGAGCAGGACCTGTTCGAAACATGTTATATTGATTGTTGCAGAGACTGAAAAGTGCTGCTAAATTTTCCATTGGACGCTGGTGCCTTGGGGTGAGAAATCATTCAACTCAGCCTTGCCCTTTCATTTCTCAATTTCTATGGTACATGTAGGGTGCGATAAGAGACTTGTTTTCCTTGGTAAGGTTTCCTGTTGTTAAATGTGTACAGTGGTTTCCGCTTAAAAAAATTCCAAAGAAAGGGGATCTGGTGCAAATATATTGAATTGGTAATACTAAAGGTAAAATTCACCTTCAGACAGATCCCTCGAATGGAAGAGCCATATCTAGTTTCACCATCATAATATCTGGACCACAACATCACACTCCCATATTTGGTAGATCCTTTAATGGTGGGCAGTACTATGGAAGTAAGATTCGATGCAGGAATAAAACCACTACTAGCATCTGCAGACGCGGGCAATCCCAAGAAGATTTCTCCAGCGGGAATCGCAGTCCATTGATTCATGCATCTTCAAGATTACCCATGTTCCCAGAACTGTATTCGCATGGAGGATTGCCGTAAAATTGGACCCAGACGTAGTCGTATAAAGCCTGTTTGAAGGGCACCTCCAACCCAAGCATCCGGATAAGGACGTTGAGGGGCTGCAGCCAAGTACACCTTCTTTCCACTGATGCTATATGCAGACAAGTACCTAGCCAGATCATCCCAATGTTGATTCGTGCCTGTTGCGATGATGAAATCAATGCCGTCGAGCATTGCATCCCCAAGTGGTTGAGATGAGGACTGGCCTCCCAGGAAGTTGTCCCACAGATAAGTTGCGACGGATCTAGCATCCTCAGCGGAAGGGAGATAGTAACTCCCCACACCTCCTCCGATCGAGAGCATCACCTTGACTCCTCTAGCTTGTCTTGGAGCTCAAGCCAGTGCATCCCTCGCTGGAAGGATCGCAGTGGCCAGCGAGGTTGATCATAGGAGTTTGGCTGTTGCCGAAGACATTAAGGAAAGCTAGGTTCACAAACTTGTAATTTCCAGAGGCACAACGCGTAAGTTAGCTCAGGACTCCTCTTTAGGCGATGTGGGACAAGAGAGGGACCCATTCCCTGCGCACGTTCGGGGACTGAGGCACGGACGCACCGCCATCTCTCCTCCCTGCGCACCGCCGCTCGGGCCGTCACAAACCACAAGAGCCAAAATGATTGAAAAGAGAAATGCTGGCGAGGTTGAAGATTTGGAAGCCATGTACGGTGTTTCTCTCCACTTACTTGGTATAAGCTCTCCACTCAAGAAATTCACTTTTTTATTTGGATTTTAATTTCTTTATCTATCTACCGAAGGAGGCACATGTATTTTGGGGGGTCTCCGCTTTGTGTCGCCAGAGGACTTTTGTGTGTTTGTTTTTTATTGCTGGAGATGTTTATCCAAGTTTGACTGTCCAAAAGCGAAGCGTGTGGGGCCAGCGTCAATGACAAAAAAGGCCTAGGTTTTCTTTCCGGACACGCTGCCCAATAGTTCTTTCCACGAAGGAGCCGTAGTGGGATCGAATCATTTAGGCTGCGTTTGTTTGCATTTTTTTCCTGTTTTTAAACGACTTTTTTGTTTTTTTGTTCCTGAGAACAAAAGGAACAAAATGCGTTTTTGTGCGTTTTTTGTTCCCGAAACACATCTCAATGAAAAACAAAAAAAAAAAAGTTATTTCTTGTCTCGGAACAAAATTTAGAAACACCTTTCTTCTTCTTTTTCTTCTCTCTTTTTTTCTTCTTCTTTTCTTCTTCTTTTTTTCTTTTTTTTTTCTTTGGCTGGTCGCCGGTCTTGGCTGGGCCGGCGGCCAAACGTCGAGGGCCGGCGACCTCGCCGGAGCGTCGCCAACCCCGGCGAGGCCGAGCGTCGCTTGCCCCGGTGAAGCTCGGCCTCGCCGGATCCGGGGCCCTTGAGCTCACCCGGCCAAGGCGGGCGACCTCGCGCTAGGCCGGGCGAGCTCTATCTCGCCCGGCCTACGGCGAGGCCGCCGGCCCTCGTCACCGGTCGCCGACCATGGCCGAGGGGGCGGCACCGACCGCCAAAAGAAGAAAAAAAGAAAAAAGGAAAAAAGAGAAAATAAGAAAGAAAATAGAAAAATAAAAGAAATAAAAAAATTATACAAATTTACCAAACGTGTTTCTGTTCATTTTTTATTCCCGGAACAAGTTTACCAAACGCGTTTTTTGTTCAAAAATTGTTCCCCGGAACATAAACACTTTTTTCTATTTCTGTTTCCTGAAACAATTTTTAAACAGAAATGTTACCAAACGCGCCCTTAGTGACGAGTGGGGGCCCACTTCTTCCCAGAGGACCCCGGTTCCGGTGGTGGTGGGCCCACCTCTGTTGTCCCCTTTTGTCATCGGCACCAAAAAGATCCAACGGCAGCCCACCACCCACCCTATTGCTATTGGAAACACATATATTTAAGGCCAAAAATAATTTTCGCTTTTTTTTTTTAAGATCACCATCACGCTCCCGTGACCCTCCATTCGAATTCAACACGCGTCTTTCTCGTAAACGGGATCCGACGATAAAACCTTTTTTTTTACCTTTTTGCGATTGAATGGGTTGAAGGCTGCAATCGATGCTGGCTTATTATGATCAGCTGGTCTCGAGATCCTCTTCCCCTTTCTTCATTTTACTTGCTTTCAAGTATCCCTGCATAAACACTAGCGAATCTAACTGATCCGGCAGATCTCATCTTGTTTTGATGCCCTGTTCGGTTCATCCCTACCAACTCCCTATGCCCTCCTTGCATCTCATCTTACTCGTACATGATCGTAGGTCTTTTTTTAAGGCCGTGCCTCTGGAACTTTCATTGAATATTTTACCATGCACGGATCATGATTAATCTGCAGATGTGCCCATCATTAAATCAATGAACTGTACCACCTTTGCGTGAATGTTGGGAGGTGCAGATCGTCGAAAACTATTGCGATCATATATCTTCTATATTTGACCATTAGAAGTACGACTCTTGACGGTGGATCGTATGTTAATTAAATGTGTAGATCTTTATGACTTAATATACAAAAATTTTCACTTCCCTCTAATTTTTTCCTTCGGTTGCTTCGTCCCGGTCCGGCAGGTTCTATCCTCCATGGAGCTGAAAGGCTAGCTCTGACCTATCGGGTCGCTCGAATATAATCATCTCATACTAAAAACAAATCTTCAGGAAGGACACTTCCCTATTATAGTGAAGTTGCTTGGAGGTTTCCCACCTCTGGAGAAGTTGATTATAACCATGAACAATGAACTTTGCAAAGAACATGGTTGATTCTTCTCGGACTCCTCCTTATTTGAATTGTTCGAGATCTGCATTTCAAATTTGGTGTCCTTTAAAAGGAAAGGACTACCGTCGATCACACTTCCTAAAATTGGTAAACCATGTCCACACAACAATTTTCATCTTCTATTCATGACTTGAGGGATTGGAAATTAATCTCGATGAACGGTCTTGGGACGCGTGAATTAGGTTAGAAATTTGTGCTTGAAATGAAACAGACCCAGGCTAATCTATATGCAAATTAAAATATTTATCGAGTTGAGTATAATATAAGAGTGGATCTCAATGTATATTATCCCACAATGACATGATTATTATATTTGACATTAATTGGTACACGTATACACCATGACCAATATATGTGATTACATAAGGTGATTTCTCATGAGCACAAAGACGTACGTGCAAATAAGAAATATAGCTTATTACATGGTAGTATTAAAGGTAAAATTCACCCTCGGATGGATCCTTAGACGGATCCCTTGATGAAGAGCTGTATCCAGTTTGATCATCATAATTTTTGGACCACAACATCACGCCCCCATACTTGCGCGATCCTTTAATGGCAGGCAATACTTTGGAAGTAAGGTCCGACGCAGGGATGAAACCATTGTTAGCTGCTTCCATAGATGCAGGCAATCCCAAAAAGATTTTACCGGCGGTATTTGAAGTCCATTGATTCCATGCATCTTGGAGATTAGTGATGTTCCCAGAACTGTACTCGCATAAAGGATTGTTGTAAAATTGGACCCAAATGTAGTCGAATAAGCCTGTTTGAAGGGCACCTCCAAGCCAAGCATCTGGGTAAGGACATTGAGGGGCTGCAGCCAAGTACACCTTCTTCCCACTACTACTATATGTAGACAAGGCCCTAGCCAGATCATCCCAGTGTTGAGTCGTGCCTCCTTCGATGTTGAAATCGATGCCGTCGAGCACTGCATCCCCAAGTGGCCGATGTGAGGACTGGCCTCCTAGAAAGTTGTCCCATAGATAAGTTGCAACCTGTTTGGCATCCTCGGCGGAAGCGAGATAGTAACTTCCCGCGCTTCCTCCAATCGAAAGCATCACTTTGACTCCCTCGGCATGGCAAAACTTGATGTCGTAGCTCAAGCCGGTACATACTCCGCTGGGAGGATCGCAGTGGCTAGCGAGGTTGATCACAGGAGCCTGGCCATTGCCAAAGACAACGAGAAAAGCTAGGTTCACAATGTTGTAGTTTCCGGAGGCACGTGTGTTGGCTAAACTGCCTTCGTTGTGTTAGGGAAATCCCTTATGATGTTTTGAAGATGACAAAATAAATCAAAGGCTACTAACATGTTTGATGGTTGAGTAATAGACCATGCAGATAATAGAACATGTAAAGGATATTATCAAAGTCCGAAGACCGCGGACTCAAGACTCAAAGTCGAAGACGCGGACTCGAGACTCAAAGTCCAAGACTGCCGGACTCAAGACTCAAAGTCGAAGACCGCCGGACTTTAGTATCAAAGTCTGTTCTACCTTAGAAGTCTGTCAACTCGACTAATTCCAGTTGAACGTGAATGATGAACCGAAAGACGGACTCTATGCTGAAGCTGAACCAGAAGATAGACTCTATGCTGAAGCTGAACTGGGTACAGACCTTAAAGTCTAAAGACCCAGGTTGTAAAGTCTCAAGACTCATATCGTAAAGTCTCAAGACTCAGACTTTACATCCAGATTCGATGAATCGTAACTCAAGCCCAATCATACAACGGCTAGTGATCCTGGTTTGGATTCCACATCAAGATTGATTTGATTGAAGACAAGATCTTTCTATACGAAGAAGCTTTACTTATGGAAACCAAGATTTCGTTTGTATGGGCGATCGGAATCAATTTGGGATTTTACCTTTGTCACTCAACGGCTACCAAATCTTCTAAGATACGAGCTGTCCAATGGGTATATTGGAAGACGATTCTCCGGGATGCTGTCCAACGGTAGTTTGGAAGTGGAGGAGTATTTAAGGAGATCATGGACCGATGAGCAAGTAAGAGACGGAGCGTAGAATTTATAATTCCAAAGTCTAAGCGACTTTAGATCATATACTTGTCTCTTGAGAGCTTAAACGTTTTGTAATCGTGAGAGAAATACCAAGAGAGTGACTTAGTGAGATAGTGTGATCTACTACTAAGTGTTTGCACTCGGAGTTGTAATCTCTTGTTGATTGCATAGTGGAATCCAGCCAAGAAGGCTGTTATCGTGGGAGAGTGGACGTAGGCTTGGATTAAGCCGAACCACTATAAATCTCGTGTTCTTATTCTCTTCCCTAACTCCTTTATTTTGTTCATACTAGCACTCTCAATTGGTATCAGAGCCAAGTGCTCGGTTTATAAAAGTGTTTTTACTTTCGAGCTAAAGATTCTTTATGGCTAGTATGTTGGCACCAGGACTTATGGAAGGGCAAAGCAACACAAGGCCACCATATTTTGATGGAAAGGAATATGACGTATGGAAGAACAAGGAAATCTATGCTTGATGGCACATTCGGAATCTGAGTCTAACTCGGACAGAGACTCAAAATCGAGTCCGATTCAAACTGACTCGAAATCTAATGAGGAAATCAAGGGGGAGAAATCGAATCCAAAAGAAAAGGAAAAGAATCGTGATCACCTCAAAAGGCAACAAATTGAGGGGAGCTTTGATCAATTATGGAAAAATCTTTTTTGATTGATTATGATCTTATTATGGATGGAAGGAAAGGTAATTGTGTCAGAATTTATTCTACAAAATCCGATTAGTGCATCTCTTATTACCTTTTGTCATTAAACAAATCTCTTATTGATATTATTATGACAAAAAAGGTACGTGCATTTTATGATGCATCCGTGATTTTTATTGGATATTTGCTGATATAATCGAAGTGAGCTATATTGCATATCTTTAATATTCGATTTACTTTATAAAAGCTGATCTTTTTGGAAATTATATGTCATATTTTCTACGTGAATCCATCATTATCGCTTTTTGATTATGACAAAAGGGGGAGAAGTTATGAATATGCATATGTGCTGATTGGTTGATATTATCTATGGCATAATATTGAGCTGCGATTATTTTTCTATATATTCTTATGCTCAATTTATTTGCTATCTTCTGATATCCTTTGATTTAAATTAATATTTTTAAAAGCATGTTTACAAATCTGCATATTCAGAGATTGTTTTGTCATCATCAAAAAGGGGAGATTGTTAGGGAAATCCCTTATGATGTTTTGAAGATGACAAAATAAATCAAAGGCTACTAACATGTTTGATGGTTGAGTAATAGACCATACAGATAATAGAACATGTAAAGGATATTATCAAAGTCCGAAGACTGCGGACTCAAGACTCAAAGTCCAAGACTGCCGGACTCGAGACTCAAAGTCCGAAGACTGCCGCACTCAAGACTCAAAGTCTCGAAGACCGCCGGACTTTAGTATCAAAGTCTGTTCTACCTTAGAAGTCTGTCAACTCGACTAATTCCAGATTGAACGTGAATGATGAACCGAAGATAGACTCTATGCTGAAGCTGAATCGGGTACAGACCTTAAAGTCTAAAGACCCGGGTTGTAAAGTCTCAAGACTCATATCGTAAAGTCTCAAGACTCGGACTTTACATCCAGATTCGATGAATCGTAACTCAAGCCCAATCATACAACGACTAGTGATCTGGTTTGGATTCCACATCAAGATTGATTTGATTGAAGACAAGATCTTTCTATACGAAGAAGCTTTACTTATGAAAACCAAGATTTCGTTTGTATGGGCGATCGGAATCAATTTGGGATTTTACCTTTGTCACTCAACGGCTACCAAATCTTCTAAGATACGAGCTGTCCAATGGGTATATTGGAAGACGATTCTCCGGGATACTGTCCAACGGTAGTTTGGAAGTGGAGGAGTATTTAAGGAGATCATGGACCGATGAGCAAGTAAGAGACGGAGCGTAGAATTTATAATTCCAAAGTCTAAGCGACTTTAGATCATATACTTGTCTCTTGAGAGCTTAAACGTTTTGTAATCGTGAGAGAAATACCAAGAGAGTGACTTAGTAAGATAGTGTGATCTACTACTAAGTGTTTGCACTCGGAGTTGTAATCTCTTGTTGATTGCATAGTGGAATCCAGCCAAGAAGGCTGTTATCGTGGGAGAGTGGACGTAGGCTTGGATTAAGCCGAACCACTATAAATCTCGTGTTCTTATTCTCTTCCCTAACTCCTTTATTTTGTTCATACTAGCACTCTCACGTTGCCATTCTGACCCCAATAGACAACGATTTCTCTGCCGTTGATGCCAAACACAAGAGCCAAAATGATTGAAACGAGAAATACTGGCGAGGCTGAAGATTTGGAAGCCATGTTTAGTATTTCTTTCGACTCACTTTGGATATACTTGATTAGAGGTTACTCTCTATTTGGGCCTTTAGAAAGTCGGGAATTAGGGGCTTTTTATAGGAGAAAGATGGAGCCCACCTATGACGTCCATGTTTGGGGAAAATTACCAAAAAAGTCCTAAACCTATTGCAATTATGCCAATTTAGTCCTAAACTTATTTTTGACCAATCAAGTCCTAAACCTTTTACTATTATTCCCGATCACTCCATCCGGCCAAAAATGACCGGTCGGCGACGTGGCAGTGTGGCCGGCGCCAATATTTTTTTAATAATATTTTATTTTTTGAAATATTTTATTAATTATTTTTATCTTTTTTCCTTTTTTTTTCCTCTCCCTCTTTCCTCCTCCTCTCCTCCTTCTTCCCTAGGCTCCGGCGACCGGCCAGAGGGGAGGGCTGGCCGGTCGCCGGGCCGAGAGGCGGCCGGCGGGCGAGCCCTCGCCGTCACCGGTCCCGGGCGAGGGCTCGCCTCGCCGACGCGGCCCGGCGACGGCGGGGCGAGCCCCCGCCAGATCGGCGAGGGCTCGCCTCGCGGTCGCCGGCGAGGCGAGCCCTCGCCGATCCGGTGAGGGGGCTCGCCAAGGGTCCGGAACTGATCTAGAGGAAGAAGACCTTGGAGTCGCCGACGGAGGCGACGGGGATGAGGCAGAGTCGAGGAGGCCGAGGATGCCGTCGCAAATCTTGGAGAGCTCGGCCTCGATCTTGGCGTGGTAGTCGCGGATCGCGTCTAGCAAGGCCCTCCTCGCCGGATCCGGCGAGGGCTCGCCTCGATCGCCGGCGAGGCGAGCCTCGCCAGATCCGGCGAGGAGGGCCTTGCACGACGCGACGGCGGCGCCCCCTCGCCGGACGAGGCGAGCCCTCGCCGATCAGCGAGGCTCGCCTCGCACCCGGCCGATGGCGAGGGCTCGCCCGCCGGCCGCCTCAGTCCGGCGACCGCCAGCCCTCCTCCCTGGCCGGTCGCGGAGCCAAGGGAAGAAGCAGAGAGGAGGAGGAAGGAGGGAGAGGGGAAAAAAAACAGGAAAAAGATTAAAAATTAATAAAATATTTTTAAAAATAAAATATTATTAAAAAATGTCGCTGCACGGCCGGCTGCCACATCAGCGCCGGCCGGCCATTTTTGGCCAGATGGACTAATCAGAATAATTATAAAGGTTTAGGACTCAATTGGTCAAAAATAAGTTTAGGACTAAATTTGCACAATTGTAATAGGTTTAGGACTTTTTTAGTAATTTTCCCTCCATGTTTGTGTTGTTTGGGAGAGTACATGACTTGGCACATGGGCATTCTAATGAACATCTCATCAACTAGTGATTGTGGATTAACTTGTTAAATTATGTTTTAAGCTCGAGTCCGCGTGAGAGGAATCTCAAGAAATTCACTTTCTTATTTGGATTAGAATTTCTCTAATTATCTAAGGAAGGAGGCACACGTATTTTGGGGTCGTCAATTGCGTTGATTAGAGGACTTTTGCGTGTTTGTTTTCCATCGCTCAGGATATTTCTCCAAGTTTTGACAATTCAAAAGCAAAGCATGTGGGGCAAGTACTGTATAGTCCTCTCAAGAATCCTGTACAGTCCTCTCACAAGAGCAATAAATGATAGACATGGATGATCTTGTACGGTCCTCTCAAGAATCCTATGCTCAATGGGGAGGGTCTCTTTCTCTTAAGATCCTTATGATCAAGGACTTTGGTCCTTATCCCTGGAATAGACACTTCTCACTATGCTCAATCATCAAACTGGCCTGAGCCAGTCATGCCAACCGACACTCCAAGACCCTCCAGGACTCTTGAAGAAAGATATTTCTAAAGCACAATAAGCATATGGAATGCCATGATATCACAAAGAAGATTCATCCACAACACTGGGAGTCCTTTTGACTCTAAACTTAAAGATCTTGAGCAATGCCACATGGAAGAACAACTGACACGACATAACTTTGATGACTCAGATTATGACTCTAACTCTCGAGACGGAAGATAGATCTACTATCGCACATGTCACTATAGTAAAGTACTATAGCAATATACTAGGGAAATCACTGTTCATATCACATAAAATAATTTCTGATTGGGATTCTCGGAGCCTATGTTTGTTCCAAGACCTGTGAGCATGGTCTTTGTTTTTTGTGACTTCTTGAAGCATATAAAAGGCAAATATGATGTAATATTTTGGGTAGAATCTCTTGAAATAAAGTGTGTAGTTGTGAAAATTTTCTCGATCTCTCTCTAAACATTTCTTCTTCTCCAACTTGGTAGGATCCTTTAAGAAATGCAGTTTGGCTAGTTAGAAGTGTTATCATCCTGGAATTCTTGAACATCTCTATACTTTGAACTAAATTCTTGGGTAGTTCGCAGCTAAAAGGTAGTCCTTGGAAGGTTTGAACAAGGGTTCGCCTATAGTGGAATAGTATATCTGTTGAAATTGACCTTTCAATCCCTGATTCTAAGTATAGATCCCCTCATTGATTTTATCTCATGTCTCTTGTGGCGGGGGTGGGTCCTTGTGCCGTATGGGAGAGCAAAGGTATTAATTTGATTTGCCTAGAGTTTTACCTAGAGCGGGGTAGTTGAGTAATCAAGCAATCCGGATTGTTTTGAAGAGTTGTCCTGTTCTTTAGATATTTAGAGCTGCACAAGTGCTACGAGTACACCTCCCTTGGATGGACCAAATGCAAATTAATTCTGACAAGAAATAGTTGGTAACTTGTGGCTAATGGAGTAACAAATGATGGCTCTACTTTGCACCCCCATTTGCAGCTGTTTTAATCAGGAACTTCCATGTAAAGAATTTGATGTTAGATACAGACGCGAGCGGAATTCAGTTTTCCCCTAAAACCTGACCTTGGTGGTGGTGGTGGTTATGATAGCCATATTTTAGGGAGAGCGCGACCTGTTCGAAGCATGTTGTATTGATTGTCGCAGACTGAAAAGTGCCACTAAATTTTCGATTGGATGCTGGTTCCTTCGGATGAGCAATCATTTAACACACTCTTGCCCTTTCAGTTTTAATTTCATTAGTAAATGTAGGATGCGACAAGTGACGTGTTTGCTTCGATAAGATTTCCTGCTGTTAAATGGGTACAGTCTTTTCCGCTTAAAAGAAGTTTCAAAGAAATGGAATCTAATACAAATTTACTGATTTTGTATCATCTTATTCATGATGATTAGAGGTAATTTTTTCAAGGCCACGTCTCAGGAGGTCCCATTGAATGTTTTATTGTGCACCGAGCATGACTAATTCGCAGGTTTGCCCATTATAAAATCCGTGAATTGTACCACCTTTGCACAAACGTTTGGAGGTGCAGATCATTGAAAACTATTAAGGCCATAGATGTTTCGTATGTGATCACAAAGTACGAATGCACGGTTTCTTATGATAGATCATACGCTGATTATAAGCGAAGATCTTTATGACTTGATATACGAAAATGACCATTTCCCTCTGTTCTTTTTTTGCTGCTTCGTCCCGGTCCGACAGGTTCTATCCTTCATTTAGCGAAAAGCCTGAGTCTGCCCCCATCGGTTGCCTCTCTGTGATCATCTCATGCTAAAACCAAATCTTCAGAAAGGACACTTCCCTAATATAGTGAAGTTGCTTGGAAATTTCCCATGTCTGGACAAGTTAATTACAAGCCTGAACAATGAACATTGTAGTAACATGGTTGATTCTGCTCAGACTCCACCTTGTTTGAGTTATTCTAGATCTGCATTTCATTTTTGACGTTCTTCAAAGGGAAAAAAATTACAGTGATAAACCATGTCCATACAACATTTGGCATCTTTTATTTATAACTTAAAACCAATCCCGACAAATGGTCGTTGGGACACGTGAATTAGTTTAGAAATCTGTGCTTGAAATGAAATAAACCCAACCTATTCTATATGCAAACCACAATATTTAACAAGTCGAGTATAAAGTCAGAATGGATCTCAATATATATTGCACCACGGTGACATGAATAATATATTTGACATTATTTTGAAAACATATGTGCTGTGATCAATTCCTGTGATTACATAAGGATATTTTGCATGAGTAGTTACAAGACATATATGCAACCGAGAGAGAGAGCTTATTATAGAGGATTACATGAGGAGTGCTTGATGAAAGAACTATATCCAGTTTGATCGTCATAATATTTGGACCACAGCATCACGTCTCCATACTTGGCAGATCCTTTGATGGCGGGCAGTACTTTGGAAGTGAGATCCGATGCGGGAATAAGTCCATTGTTAGCTGCATCCGGAGCTGTGGGCAATCCCAAAAAGATTTCGCCAGCGGGAATTGAAGTCCATTGCTTCCATGCATCGTCAAGATTTCCCATGTCCCCAGAACTGTACTTGCATGGAGGATTGTTATAAAATTGGACCCGAACATGGTCGAATAAGCTTGTTTGAAGGGCACCTCCAACCCAAGGGTCCGGATAAGGACACTGAGGGGCTGCAGTCAAGTATACCTTCTTCCCCAAGCTGCTATATGCAGATAAGTACGTAGCCAGATCATCCCAATGTTGATTCGTGCCTCCTTCGATGTCGAAATCGATGCTGTCAAGCAATGCGTCCCCAAGTGGCCGAGATGATGATTGGCCTCCTAGGAAGTTGTCCCACAGATAAGTTGCCACTTGCCTAGTATCCTCGGCGGAAGTGAGATAGTAGTTTCCTGCGCCTCCTTCGATCCAGAGCATCACCTTGACTCCCCTAGCTTGGCAGACTTAATCTCTGAGCTCAAGCTGGTGCATCCTCCATCTGAAGGATCGCGGTGGCCAGCGAGGTTGATCACAGGAGCCTGGCCATTACCGAAGACACGAAGAAAAGCTAGGTTCACAAATTTGTAGTTTCTAGAGGCACGAGTGTCAGCTAAGGTGCCTTCATTGCCATTCTGACCCCAATGGATAGAAATTTCCCCACCGTTGATGCCGAGCACAAGTGTCAAAATGATTGAAAAGAGAAATGCTGGTGAGATGGAGGATTTTGAAACCATCTTTGGTGTTGCGCTCAACTCACTTGGAATACTTGATTAGAGGTTACTCTCACTTTGGTGCTTGAGAATGTTGAGAATTAGGGGCTTCTTATAGGAGAAAGATCGAGCCCACCTATGATGTCCACGTTTGGTGTTTTCCGGGAGAGTGCGTGACTTACTCACCCTCCGTGGACGAACCTTGCGGAGGAACCCTTAGGTTTTCGGGGCATTGGATTCTCACCAATGTTTGTGTTGGCAACTAAGCAGTCTAACAAATATTTCATCAACTAGCGGTTGCGGATTAACGTAGATGGCCTGTAAAAAAGTTAAGTAAGATAAGAACAAAACCATCCTCTTTTGGTCATTAATTTACAGTTGTTCTTCCATTTTTTAACTTAAAGCCAAAAGGAATGAAGATCGTGAAGCAGTCACAAATTTGTTGTGGCGACGGATGTGCGTGCTTTTGGCAGCTAATTGTTGTCTCCTGTATGTAAATTTGCTTTAATGTTGATGCTATTAGAATTGTCCTACTTCCTACATAAGCAGCTGTCTCTAGTAGTAATAATTTTTTGATGCTGAAAGTATTTCTTATTTGGCCATAGTGTGTTTAAGTTCACACCAGAAATTGTACAGAAATTTCGCGGTCAATAACATGAATCCAACGAACAAGCCAATGAAAGCTCGTTCTTGTTTGAGAACTAGAGAGATCATGAAAGTTGTTTGATTCTTGTTCTAGTCACCGTGCCGTTAGATCTTCGTGGGTTCTATCCCAATACCAACATTGCTTGTGAACTGCCTCACCTGGATTCGCAAATACATGGTTCCTTCAAGTCTGCAATTGCAAATCTTCTTATGGATTACTGCTATTGCATATACTGTCAATCTCACGATCGTGTAGTGAATACTAGGACAATCTCATGAAGCTTGCCAGCTTTATGAGATTAGGAAGTTTTTCAATGTTCGCACGAGGAGGGCATTAACAGTTGGTTTCTCAAGACCTACTATATTTTCTCATGTGATAAAAGCACCAGGAAAAAGAAAGATAAGGAAATTTAACTGTGGCTTTCTCAAAAAACCTACTATGTGCTCTGTAATATTATGCAATAATGTAATATTATGTTAGTGGGCCCCAAAAGAAGAAACTGAAAAAAAGAAACTGAAAAGTCAGTAAAACAAAAAGGAGAGGGGAGAGGGCTCGGCTAAATAGAAATTTGAGAGTTCCCTCGACCAAAAAGAAAAGAAAGAAAAGACGAAGAAGAGGAAGGAGAAGAGAAAAGGGAAAAAAAAGGAAAGGAATTTTGGCACGTGCACGTCTCGGATGCCTCGCCAAGCCGACTCGACTCCATAACACAGCACCCGGTAAGAGATCAAGCCCCTTGTTTGTCCGATTGAAGTAATTTTTGGATTGAGGACTTAAATTCGAAATTTTTGGAAAACTGAGCGGCGAAGTCTAATTTTGGAGTCGTTGAGCCGTGTATTTTTTCAAGAATGGTAATTTAGGGTGTTGTGGAGCCGTGGGATTTTACGGATCGTGATTTGAGCTTATGGTTTGTCCAAAACAGAATTTCAAAGTTTCCCGCGCGCAGTGAACAGTACGCGTCCAGCAGCTTTGGGCCCGTATTTTGTCATTTTTCGGCTTGATTTTGGGATGGCCAAGTCGGGATTCTTGTGATATGTTTCAAGGGCTCTCTATTGAATATAAGTACGTTCGGATCAGGGTTCGGAAGAAAAGTTAAGGCTTGATCAAGTTTTGCGTTTAAACTTCATGTTGCAATGGCTTGAACAATCGCTTTGGTTATGCGATTTGTTAGCGCGCAGAAGTCCTTTTGTTAGAGTTAAGGCATAACTTAGTCATTTTGTAGTCGAGATAGAATAGATTTTAACATTATTTTTCGGTTATTTGATAGGGCTTTGAGTTCGACGATACGAGTATTGTTCGTCGTTTGGTCATAGACGACAAGGTGAGTGGTACTATATCTTCTTTGGTTTTATAAAATCATGTCTTGAAGTATGTATGTATATATATTGAATCAAGAAGAGCATATTTATTGCATAAAAGCCAGATCGAGCAATTGCTACTCTTTGGTTGATTATGAATGTTTGAAAAACATGTTATACGAGGTTTGTGGAGAAACATATATGAAATTGCTTTGCGACTGATTTATGGAAAGATTTATGATGATTTGAGAAACGAGTATGAAATGGATGATGGGCTATGTTGCAAAATGTTATTTGTTTGGTTTAAGATATTGATTTTTGGATTGGATTTCTGGTATTGGAGAATGGTTATTTATGCTCAATATGACCGTGAACCCAAAGTGAGGGGTTTTGGGGTATACATACCAAGTTTAGGATATCCTTCTGGGCTTAGCCACCGGCTTTGTAGGTGGAGACCTTACCAAGGGGGGAATCTTGGTCGCCTTGTCACAGGGCGTTGTGTCGTGACCATGGTTAGTTATTGAGCAAAAGATTGATCAATGGATAGACCATTGATATGTGTTTTTTGATGGAGATTATTCAATGGATTCGACCATTGATACTTGACTTTTGACGGCGATTCAAATGAGTTTTCCATATTAGTATAAATTTTTTATGATAAGAAATAACTTTTATATGATTCGATATGTATTTTATATATTGAATTGGTGTTATGAAATTTGGTATTGCTTTGTATACATGCATAGTGGTTGTTCGATCTGCTTAGAAGATATGTACTACTCACTGAGCTGTGGTTGCTCATCCCATTCCTCCTTTAATATTTTCAGGTTCCTCAGCTAGCGGCGAATAGAGCGAGTGCGTAGTCGGTGGGAACTTTTGGGAAGTTCTATTTTGTTTTTGGTATGGTTTAAGGAAGTGGTGCAAATAATACTTACTAGTAGTTGGATCGTCTGAATTTTAAACGTATATCTCTTTTCTCTTTTGGTGGATTATAGAAACTCGATGTTGCAACCAATTTGTTGGTTCATATATATATATATATATATATATATATATATATATATATATATATATATATATATATATATGGTTTGAGATATATATATATATAAGTTAATATCAGTTTGTTGGTTGTGTTTGAGGCTGCGTCCTGTGTAAAGAAGGACGGCCGTGTCATTCCCATTCTTTGTGGTTTTGGGGTGTGACATTTTTTGTATCAGAGCCTAAGTTTTGATCTTTTTGGGTGTAGTTATGGGACGTTGTGAGGTTGTGTGATAGATTTTATTTTTGCGTTAGTCTTCTAGATTCTAAGGTGTAGTTTCATTCTTGGATTCAGGTGATCATGAGTACCGACTCTGAGACACTTGCCTCGCTTCGTAGGAGTCGCAAAGGCAAGCGGGTCGCTACCCCTGAGGCTAGAGACATGCCTCAAGCTTCTCGAGGTGCGTCTTTGAGAATGAGACTTGAGGACCACTATGATAGGAGTCCTGACTTGCGTGAAGTCAGAGAAGAAGATCAAGAGCCAACCCGTTCAACTGAATTTGAACAAGCAATGATCCATTGGTATCGCCAAGCAAAGGAATTAACTGGAGATGGAACGACGAGTTCAGGCACTTTTGCCCATTTTAGAAAGGCGAAACCACCCACTTTTGATGGGAAAGGTGATCCTCTTGCGACTGAGCGTTGGATTAAAAAGATTGATGGGATCTTTGAAGCTGAAGAAGTTCCCGAGGATCGAAAAGTTAAATTTGCCACCCAATACCTGGAAGGTGAAGCAGAGTTTTGGTGGGATGGAATGAAGCCAAGTCTTGGAGGTAGGGATGTTATTATATCCTGGGAGGACTTTAAAAAGGTGTTCAATGCTCAATTCTTCCCAAAGTCATTCCAGGCAAAGATGAAGGGTGACTTTGTACATGTATCTCAAGGTGACTCCACTGTTTTGGAGTATTCAATCCGCTTTAATCAGTTGAGTAGATTTGCAGAGCACTTGGTAGCAAATGAAGAAGATAAGGCCGACCATTTCCTAGGAGGGCTCCGACCTGAAATTAATTCTGCATTTGCACCTTTCGTATTAACAACTTATAAAGATGTGCTAGAACGAGCAATCAAGGTGGAACAAAGCATTCTGAAGCACGGCACACAAGGAACGCCTCAACCCAAAAGGTTTAAGCCCACAAATGTGCAAGGTAGCCATACTGATGATAGTGGAAGGCGAAGAGGCTTCAGCCGGCCAGGACAGTTCAAAAATCCAAGTAACCAAGGCCCTTGTAATACATGTGGAAATTATCATTACGGTGAGTGTTATCGGAAAATGGGAGTATGCTTCTCATGTGGGAAAGCGGGACACATGCTGTGAGATTGTCCTACACAAAGGAATCCTCCTATTGGCAATAGATCATGTAATCTATGTGGGCGACAAGGGCACCTAGCACACCAGTGTTTCAGGCGGAGGAATACCCCTTTCGTTGGTAGGCCCCAAGAGAACCAACAAAGACAAAGTACAAGTGGGAAAGTTTTTGCAATGACGAAGGAGGATGCGGCAAAAGATCTAACGCAGTGGTTGCGGGTAATATTTCTATTGCCTCGCATTGTGCTTATGCATTATTTGACCCTGGTGCTACGCACTCCTTCATTTCAACTGAATTTGCAAAGAAGCTTGATGTGTTGCCTGACCCTCTTGAATGTGAATTGTGTGTTGATACTCCTACTAGCGATTTCTTAGTTGGTCATCATGTGTTCAAGAGGTGTGTGATTCAGATTAATAATGTTGAAATGCCTGTGGATCTAGTGGAGTTAAATATTCGAGATTTCGATGTTATTATAGGGATGGATTAGTTATCTACCTATCGTGCGATTGTTGACTGTTTTTCAAAGAAAGTTATATTTAGACTTTCAAATCAACCCCAATTCTCTTTTTCGGGAAGTTGTCAAAACACTTCTCCAAGGTTGATATCGGGTTTTGCAAGCAAAGAAACTTTTGAGAAAAGGGTGCTATGGTTATTTGGCTTGTGTAAAGGACACAAGTAAGGTCATAGTAAAGTTGGAAGATGTTCCTGTCGTTAGAGAGTTTCCAAGTGTATTTCCTGAGGATTTACCAGGCTTGCCTCTTGATAGAGAAATTGAGTTTTGCATTGAATTGATGCCCGGTACAACACCAATCTCTAAGGCACCATATCGGATGGCACCCACTGAATTGAAAGAATTGAAAACGCAGCTACAAGAGCTTTTGGATAAGGGTTTCATCAGACCCAGTGTTTCACCTTGGGGAGCTCCCATTCTATTTGTGAAAAAGAAGGATGGTAGTATGCGGCTTTGCATAGATTACCGAGAGCTTAACAAGGTAATCGGTCAAAAACAAATATCCTTTGCCCCGGATTGAGGATTTATTTGATCAACTTCAGGGAGCTCAGGTATTTTCCAAGATCGACCTTCGTTCTGGGTATCATCAATTGAAGATAAAGATAGATGATGCGCCTAAAACTGCTTTCAGAACAAGGTATGGCCATTACGAATTTCTCGTCATGCCTTTTGGATTAACAAATGCGCCTGTTGCCTTCATGGACTTGATGAACAGGGTGTTTAGGGAATATCTAGACAAATTTATTGCGGTGTTCATTGATGACATCCTAGTATATTCGAAGAGTTTAGAGGAACACGAACAACACTTGAGGTTCGTCTTGCAAACTTTGCATGAAAAGAAGTTGTATGCCAAATTTAGTAAGTGTGACTTCTGGCTTGATCATATAGAATTCTTGGGTCATGTGATCTCGAAAGATGGCATATTAGTGGACCCAAAGAAGGTTGAAGCAGTTGTTAAGTGGAATCGTCCAACAAATGTTACGAAGTGAGAAGTTTTCTTGGGCTAGCCAGCTACTATAGGCGATTTGTAGAGGGGTTCTCAAAGATTGCTAGTCCACTTACCCGTCTAACTCGGAAGAAAGTTAAATTTGAATGGTCGAGACCAATGTGAATGCAGTTTTCAAGAGTTGAAGAGACGGCTGGTGTCGGCTCCTATTCTAACTCTACCTTCGGAAGTGGCGGCTTCGTAATTTATCTGCGATGCATCCAAAGAAGGTTTGGGTTGTGTTCTTATGCAAGATAGCAAAGTTGTTGCCTACGCTTCTAGAAAATTGAAATTACATGAGAAAAATTACCCCACTCATGATTTGGAGTTAGCGGCGGTTGTGTTTGCCTTGAAGATATGGCGGCACTATTTGTATGGTGAAAATGTGAAGTCTTTACCGATCACAAGAGTCTGAAGTATATCTTTACTCGAAAGAACTAAACATGAGGCAAAGAAGATGGCTAGAACTTTTGAAGGATTATGACTTGTCCATTAATTACCATCCGAGTAAAGCTAATGTGGTAGCGGATGCTTTGAGTCGTAAATCATTTGGAAATATGGCAGCTTTGCTCACTTCTCGAAATCTATTCTTGAAGATATGAGGAAGTTAGACTTGGAGGTGTTGGTGCAAAGACTTGGTGCTCAATTAGCTAATCTTCAAGTACAACCTATGTTGATTGACAGAATTACGGCTAAACAGAATGAAGATCCACAATTACAAAAAATTAGAGAAGGTGTGGAAGCTGGAAGACAAGTGGATTTTAGTTTACATGTAGATGGATCCTTGAGGTTTCATGGTCGACTATGTGTTCCTGAGGACTCAAAGCTGAAAAAGGAGATCCTACAAGAAGCTCACAAGACTAGATTTTCAATTCATCCGGAAGCACTAAAATGTATAGGGACTTGAGAGAAAACTTTTGGTGGATCAACATGAAAAATGATATTATAAAATTTGTCAATCAATGTTTAGTTTGCCAACAAGTGAAAATTTAGCATCAGAAACCAGGTGGGCAGTTGCAACCTTTAGAGATACCTAAATGGAAGTGGGAGCATATTGCCATGGACTTTGTAGTCGGTCTACCGAGGACACCAAGTGGTAAGAATGCTATATGGGTGATTGTTGATCGATTAACTAAGTCTGCTCACTTTTTGTCATATCGATTTGGCCTTTCAATGGAAGATATGGCAAAGCGATATGTTAGCGAGATAGTGAAGCTTCATGGAGTTCCAAAGAAGCATTATTTCGATAGGGATCCAAGGTTTGTGTCTAACTTTTGGAAGAGTTTACAAGGAGCATTGGGCACTAAACTCAACTTGAGTACAGCTTTCCATCCACAAACAGATGGACAGTCGAGAGAACGATCCGGACATTAGAGGATATGTTGAGATCATGCATCATTGACTTCGGCGGTTCTTGGGATGAACATCTACATTTGGCAGAATTTTCTTATAACAACAGTTATCACTCCAAAGATTAAGATGGCACCCTTTGAAGCTTTATATGGCCGAAAATGCAGAACTCCTATTTGTTGGGACGACGTTGGTGAGAAAAGACTAACGGCCCCGAGTTCATTCAACATTCGAAGAGAAAGTTAGGTTGGTTCGGGAACGTCTTAGAACGGCTCAAAGTCGTCAGAAAAGTTATGTGGATCCGAAAAGACGCAAGCTAGAATTTAATGTGGGGGATCACGTATTCTTAAAAGTTTCTCCTACGAAGGGTGTAATGAGATTTGACACACGTGGGAAGTTAAGTCCAAGGTACGTGGTGTTGGAGAAATCCTCTTGAAGTGTTTTGAAGTTGATAAATCGTTTCTATCAGTCTAGTCTGAAGGCTTGCAGACTCTGTTATTTAAAGTTTGAAGACCTTCGGACAGCCAGACTCAAGACTCAAAGTTTATCCTCATTGACAGTCTCTAATCCGTTGAAGAAAGGTTATCTAGAACTGGATGTTTCGTTAAGGATTTAACCTTATCAACTGGAGAAGATCTCGTGGCTGGAGAAGACATAACGGAGACCTTTGATTGATCGAAGATTGACTCGATAAATTGAAGATCCGGTGATTGCCTAAATATTATTGGAAGGTTCTACTTATGGAAACCGAGATCCTGATTGTATGGGCGAACAGAATTGATGGGCTATCAACACGTTCCTTTAATAGCTTGAACAATCTTTCTAATTGATTCCGTCCAACGGGTAGATTGAAGGAATTCCTTTGGTAAGTGCCAACGGGTATGATGGCATAAAGGAGTATATAAGGAAGACGGTCTTAGTTGTTCAAGGTGTGCGCGATAGATGAATTCCAAAGTCTAAAGCTCCTCTTTGTTTAGACAATTCCTTTGAGCGAATACTTGTATACAAAAGAGAGTCTATATTTGTGAGAAATCTTGAGGAGGTGTGGTAGAACATCTACACTTTGTGGAATCAAGGCAAAGCTGTGCTGTAACTTCTCTTTTGTTCATAGTGGAATCCAGCCAATAGGCTGTCATGGTGAAGAAGAGTGGACGTAGGCTTGATATAAGCCGAACCACTATAAACCGCGTGTTCAATTTTCTCTTCTCTCGCCTTACTTTGATTATCGTTTGTCTAAAATCCATCAACTGTTTAGTATTGTGCGATTGTTGAAGAAAAATCTTTTATATACCTATTCACCCCCCTCTAGGTACTCATACTAGCAATATCAATTGGTATCAGAGCCCGTGTACTCACTTTGTTTGAAGTGTTTTACTTTAGAGTTAAAGATCCATGGCTAGTATGCTAGCACCAGGGCTGATGGAAGGGCAAAGCAATACCAGACCACCCTACTTTGATGGAAAGGATTACAACATCTGGAAGAACAAGATGAAAGCTTTCCTACGATCAAAGGATCCTCTGGAATGGGACGTTGTAGAAAAAGGAATTACTCCTACCACTGCATTAGTCTCTGAAAGAGGGAAAGAAACTGATGAGACCAGCGGAATGACTCAGGAAGAGATAATCAAGAGACAAGCACTCGATGCAAAAGCAATTTACTCCTTATATTGTGTTTTGTCACCAACTGAATATAATAGAATATCTTCTTGTGTTACAGCAAAAGAAGTTTGGGACAGATGCATATCACCTATGAAGGAACAGATCAGTGAAGGAAACAAGAATCAACATTCTTCTCGGTCAATACGAAGCCTTCGAATGAAACCGGAGAATCTATAACCGACATGTTTAGTCGTTTTACGGATATTGTGAATGGTCTTGGAAATCAAGGTCAACCAATTTCTGATCCCATGAAGGTAAACAAGCTACTGCGTGGACTCTCCAAGGATTGGAATCACATAAAGACTTCGATAAGAGACGCAAAGAATTATGCCAATATTTGTCGACGAGCTGATTGGAACTCTTCATCTTATGAAGTGGAACGGATCAATGAAGATGAAGATCCAAAAGGTAAGAAATCCATTGCATTAAAATCAATTGATGATTCTGATGATACTGATTCAAGATGATATGGACGATGAGGAGCTTGCTCTCATGATAAGAAGATTCAAAAACTGAATAGAAAAGGAAGAAGGTTCAACTCAAAGAAACAAAGCTTTCAAAGACAGCGGACCAAGTCGTTGATGATGAGGAACCAAACAAAGATGTAGTCTCGCTTTGAATGTAAGAAAAAGGGACACATCGGACCCAACTCCTCTTCGAAGAAGAAGAGAGGAAAAGCTGAAAAATTTCGAAAAGCTCTCAAAGTCGAAAACTGGAGTGATACGAGTGTGAAGAAAGTGATAATGAATATGCCAATCTATGTCGATGGCACAATCGACTCGGACTGGATCGGACTCGGACGTGAATTTGAGGCAAGTAATTTTAAAATTCTGTCAAAGTTTCTAAATACATTGATAAACTGTATTTTAGTCTTAAGACTTCTCTCAAAAGAATTTCCGAACTGAAAAAGGAAAACTCAGCTCTAAAACAAAAAGGAAATGTTTTAGTAGAAAGAGTTAAAAGTCTAAACTTGACTGTTTCCACTCTTAAAGAAAATGAAGATAATCTTTTAAAAGAAAATGATCTTTTAAAAACAGACTTATCAAATATTCAAAGAAATTTTCAATAGGGTCTGAAAAACTTGAAAAAATTCTTTCAGCTCAAAGACCTTACTTCAATAAGTCTAGTCTAGGTATGACAGCAGAAACAATTCCCTTGATTGATTTTCCTAAAGTAAAAGAAAGAATTAAGGAAAGACTCTCGAGAGAGGCTTACAAAAATCATTTCAAGAAAGTTTTTGTAAAATTTGTAGCAAGAAATGCTCTCAAATGTTCAAAGTGCAACAGTCCGGATCACTTTGAAAAAGAGTGTCCTATGGTTTGGAAACCTGTTAAGAAAATATGGGCTAATACTGCTTATGTTACTAACACCAAAGGACCCAAGAAAGTTTGGGTACCAAAGAAAGCTTGAGACTTTTTTTTTAAATGCAGGTCACCGTCAAGAAAAAGGTAAAGTGGTATCTTGACAAAGGATGCTAAAGACACATGACAGAGACTCAAATTGTTTTATAAAGCTTGCTCAAGTAAATGGTGGAAAAGTTTCATTTGGAGGAAACAAAGAAAGGAAGTATTGTGGGATTTGGAACTGTGAAAATTGGAAATCTCACAATAAGTAATGTTTCCTTAGTGGAAGGACTCAATTACAATCTTCTCAGCATTAGTCAATTGTGTGATACTTGGTTTCAAGATCTTCTTTCAAGAAGGAATATGTTACGGAATCGGTAAAGACTCTACTCGATCTTTCATGGGTCGAAGACATGGAAACATTTATCTTACGGATGTGAAACCAAATGAATCGCAATGTTTTATCTCAATTCAAGACGAAGCAAGCTTATGGCACAAAAGCTTGGTCATGTCAACATGAAGCAATTAGCCAAAATCTCATCAAAGCAGCTTGTTCGAGGACTACCCAAATTACCTTATCAAAAGACCGATCCATGCACTCCATGTATTCCGGAAAGCGTGTAAGAAATTCATTTAAACCAATAAATCATGTCTCTACTAATCATGTACTACGGTTGCTGCATATGGATCTCTTCGGACCAACGAGAACACAGAGTATTGGAGGTAAGAAATATTGCCTAGTAATTGTGGACGATTACTCCCGTTTTACTTGGGTATATTTTCTTGCAAGTAAGTCCAAAACCTTCTCGTATTTTGAAAATTTTGCTAAAAATGTTCAAAATGAAAAAGGATGTGTTATCTCAAGTATAAGAACAGATCATGGAGGTGAATTTGAAAATCAAGATTTTACAAAATTTTGTGATGAATCGCTTTAATCATGTGTTCTCCTCTCCATATACTCCTCGAAGCAAAATGGAGTTGTGGAAAGAAAGAACATATCTCTTCAAGAAATGGCTAGAACTCTTTTAATTGAAAGTAAGATTTCTTCACGATTTTGGGCTGAAGCCGTTTCAACAGCATGCTATATCATCAATAGAGTCTTCTTAAGACCTATTCTAGAGAAAACCCCTTATGAGTTATTCAAAGATAAGAAGCCTATTGTTTCATACTTTCATGTATTCGGTTGCAAATGTTTTATATTGAAAAATGCAAAAGATCGAGTTGGTAAGTTTGAAGAAAGATCGGATGAAGGTATCTTCCTTGGATATTCTACATCAAGCAAAGCCTTCGAGTCTATAACAAGAAGAGCCGGTCTGTAGAGGAGTCAATGAATGTCAAATTTCAAGACTCAACGCAAGATGAATCAAGTCGACTCATCAAGAAGAGTCGAACCACTCCCACCTTCCAAAGCTTACAACTCAAGAAGCATTTCGGACTGGAAAACCAGCATCGGGTTGTTTGTGACGATCCAAACAAAGAGAGAGATCATCAACCGAGACAAATCAACAAGTAACTGGAAGCATAAGTCCAGTCATCCCAAAGATCTTATTATCGGCGAAATTAATGAAGGAATTCGCACCCATCAAAAAGGGAGAAGAGTCTAGTGTTGTAGCTCGTTTCTAAAATTGAACCAAAGAGCATAGAAGAAGCTTTATGTGATGAAAGCTGGATTGAAGCTATGCAAGAAGAGCTCAGACAGTTCAACATTAATGATGTCTGGGAATTGACATCCAAACCAAAAGGTAGAACTGTTATCGGAGCTAAATGGGTGTTCAGAAACAAGATAAATGAAAAAGGAAAAGTCGTACGAAACAAAGCAAGACTCGTAGCCAAGGGATATACGCAAGAAGAAGGAATAGACTATGATGAGACTTACGCTCCAGTAGCAAGGTTAGAAGCTATTCGACTATTACTTGCGTTTGCTTGTTATAAGAATTTCAGGTTATTCCAAATGGACGTCAAAAGCGCTTTCCTAAATGGATTTACCATGAGGAAGTTTATGTGGAACAACCACCGTGGTTTGAAGACCCAAAGAAGCCAGACTCGCCTTCACCGAAAAGGCTTTGTATGGTTTAAAGCAAGCACCTCGAGCTTGGTACGGCAGATTAAGTAAGTTCTTAATACAAAATGGTTTTGTCAAAGGTAAAGTAGATACAACTTTATTTATCAAAAAAGGAAAACAAAAGTTTCTTACTTGTTCAAATATATGTGGATGACATTATTTTCGGATCCTCTAATGAAAATCTGTGCAAGAAATTTTCTAAGTCTATGCGGGATGAGTTTGAAATGAGTATGATGGGAGAGTTAACATTCCTTCTTGGTCTTCAAGTAAAACAATTGAAGGAATGAACTTTTATCTATCAAGAAAAATATGTTAATGATCTTGTCAAAAGGTTTGGACTGGAAAAGTGCAAAAAGACTGACATACCAATGTCAAGTTCTCTAAAGATAGACAAAGATGAAGAAGGGAAGAAAGTTGATCAAAAGCTGTACAGAGCATCATTGGTTCACTCATTTATCTTACTACTTCTAGACGACATCTTGTTGAGTGTTTGCATCTGTGCTAGGTTTCAATCGGATCCTAGAGAATCCCATCTCGGTCTGCGAAACGCATCATTAAATACGTTGCTTCATCATCAAGCATCGGTCTTTGGTATCTTGAGAAGGAGACTTTAATCTTCCGGGATACTCGAGACGCAGATCTGGCCGGTTGTAGAGTTGATAGAAAAAGCACTTCGGGAACTTGCCAGTTGCTTGGAAGCAGGACAGTGTCTTGGTTTTCAAGGAAACAAAGCACTGTGTCTCTTTCAACAATAGAAGCAGAGTATGTAGCCCTTGGAAGCTGCTGTTCGCAAATTCTATGGATAAAACAACAACTAAGAGACTTTGAAATTGAAGACTCATGCACGGAGATTAATTACGACAACACCGGGCGCTATCAACCTCACCAAAATCCAATTCTCCATTCAAGAGCAAAGCATATAGAGATTTGACATCACTTTATTAGAGACCATGTTCAAAATGGAGATGTTTCAATTCAATTTGTTGACTCAAAGAATCAACTGGCGGATATATTCACAAAGCCTTTGGAGAAAAATCAATTTGAATCTATACGTTCCAGACTCAACATTTTGAGGTATGAGGATATCAAAGTCTAACGACTTTCAGACTTAGACTTACAAGACTTTATCTGAAAGATAGTCTTGGTACGACCGTCAGACTGTAAGTCTTTCTCTCCTCAATCTCATCTTGAAAAGGTACGATCGTCGAATCGTCTTTAAATTGTTGCTATATTTAATTGACGTAAATATTGCATCGTTTCATTTTCAAAAAGGAAGTTATTTTTGAAATGGTTATTTTTGCGGAAAAGGCAGTTATTTTGAAAAGGCATTTTTATTTCCTTTGTGACGGTTTGTTTATCCCTCCTTTTAACCGATCGTGCACTGTCGATTCCTCTTCACTTTACTCTCAAAAACCCTAGAAAGCATTGATCCTCCATTCTCGTTTTTCTTCTTTGTTTAATCTTCAAAAGTTGTCATCTTTCCCGGGAAAGTCAAACAAGGAATCTTCCAAAAACGAGAAAGATGTCATCTTCAAGAAAGTCTTCGAGAATCGCAAGCGGGGACCACGACGAATGAGTGAGGGGCCTACGCACTTCGATCTTGCGAAGAAGAAGTGACTCCCCGAACAGCAAGCGAGCCCACAACATTCTCAGCAGCGTCATTCTCCTCCATCTAGTCCTCAAGGCGTTGATCATCAACAACGGGAAGAAATCATCGAGGATGCGGACCACCGTAAGAGTTCAAAAGCCCGCTTATATTTACCGAGTTATATCGTGCCTTAAAAGGAATTCGTACTCCTTTGAACTACATTGATGATTTTCTTAAAGACAAAGGACATGGAAACGAATATATCTTTCTGAAAAAAATGGAAAGTTTGGGAATTGCTCGAAAAGGGGTGGCTGAGGAAACCCTTGCAAATATCCCAAGTGATCCTCGTGACTGGGGGCCGAATCCTGTAGATGGGAATGATGATGACAAATTATATAGTCAATTTCAACCGAAAATGGGTGTTGCGGTTGAAAATCAAGGAAAAAGGGGAGATTTGTTCATATCAAAGGAGCAAAAGGATCTGTACTCGAAATTGCTGAAACGTGGGGTAATAAACCTAAGAGTGTGGATTTTGATTTTCTAGATGCTGTGAATATGAACTTGAGGGAAAAGTTCAGTTATCTTCAACTTGAAAAGTTCTGCTCTGACACTACAGAAGCTTATGCTGAATTAACTGCATATTTCTATTCAAATCTTAGCTTTTTGGATGCGAATAGATTCTCTTTCAGCGTTAAAGACCAAGACTATGTTGTGGATATGAATATCTTTGCAGATGTGTTAGAAGTTGAAAGAGGAAGATATCAACCAATCAAAGTTTCCATTGCTCGGGCCACACTTGAACTGGTGAAGGACAGGAGAACAGATGAAAAGATCACCTACTTAAGGATGGGTGCATTCAACATCGGCTTCACAAGATTGTGATTAATTGCCTCCGACCGAAATCAATTTCCAAGACGATGTTTCAAGTTCGAGGCCAAGCCGATGTATGCCATTCTCTTTGGAAAAAGGTTTTCTCTCCCTCACACCGTTATGTTTCACATGTATAGAGCAATGATGAAGGACGAGAGGTCAACTCCTTACCCAAGCCTTGTTATGAAGTTATTCGGATATCTGAATATTCAGCCTCCACAAATCTTTTGTGTTCGACCATGCGATCATATGGTGGTAGGACTGAAAATGGTGACCAAAATGCGTCCGAAGGAACCGAGCAAGGAGTTGGAGAAATTCAAGGAGAAGACTCTGCCAAATCTCATCAAATCTCTTCGCAGCTAAAGAAAAGGGAAGGAGCCCATGGTTGCTCCATCCAAGAGAAGAAGAGCTCTCCTCGTTGAGGATGAAGATGATGAGGAAGACATCACCATCTCTGCATTGGCTTTGAAGAATTTAAGTCGTCCTGTTCCACAGAAAGAATCGGAACAAATGACAAAAGAAGCAGAGGAGAAGGAAGAAGAAGAAAGAGAAGCTGAAAAAGAAGCAGAGGAGGAAAGACCTAAAGAAGAAAGAAGAGAAGAAGGAGAACCCGAGGAACACTCTTCTTCACTTGAAGGCATGGAAACGGGGGAGATCGGGAGAAAGGAGTGAAGTTTTCATATCCCGATGCAAGTGAAGGAGTCGGGCCGTTCACCCGCGGACCTAGAGGATGTTTATGCATCTCAATTTCCGAGGAAGGTCATGAAGTTTCATCGCCAAATCTGCGAGATTATGCTGATCTACCATCGTCGCATTTACTCCATCGAGATCGAGCCGAAGCAAGTACTCGGGCCCGATAATGGAGCAGATTTTCGCGAATCATGGATATTCTCTTGGAGATGCGAGGTCAAATTTATGCCTTGGGATGCGAGGTTCAAAGCTTGAAGAATGAAGGTCAAGCTTCTTCCTGTTCATTGAATGATAAGATGCAAGCCCTCTCTGTTCAGAATCAGGCCAATGCCAAGAGTGAGGAGATTGCACAACTAAAGGAAGACTTTAGAAGGCATCGTTCAGTCTATGGAAGATTTCCATCTTGTCCGCGTTCCCAAGCAATCTTGACTTCATCTCATCCTTTTTAATGATGACAAAAAGGGGGAGAGATGCAAGATTTGAACAAAAAACTTTCAATCATTAAACTTTTAACTGTTTGTTGGATTGTTATGTTTAAACTCTGTTTGACTTTGTTTTGTGACTTTGTTTTGTGTCTGGATAAGAACTGAACTAGACTTGGACTTGACTGCTTCTATTAACTAGTATTGATATCTTATGGATGGTTTTATCATATACTAGACTAACCTATTTTCTGTGGTTGCAGATTCTAGTGTTATTCTTTTAGCCATTTATCTCTATAAGATATGCATATGTGTTTGAGAAATGTTTTGCAGGTCAAAGATATCCAAATCTGCAGGAAAGTTTTGTCACCATCAAAAAGGGGGAGATTGTTGGAGAAATCCTCTTGAAGTGTTTTGAAGTTGACAAATCATTTCTATCGATCTAGTCCGAAGGCTTGCGGACTACGTATTTAAAGTCTCAAGACCTCCGGACAGCCGACTCAAGACTCAAAGTTTATCCTCATTGACAGTCTCTAATCCGTTGAAGAAAGGTTATCCAGAACTGGATGTTTCGTTAAGGATTTAACCTTATCAACTGGAGAAGATCTCGTGGCTGGAGAAGACATAACGGAGACCTTTGATTGATCGAAGATTGACTCGATAAATTGAAGATCCGGTGATTGCCTAAATATTATTGGAAGGTTCTACTTATGGAAACCGAGATCCCGATTGTATGGGCAAACGGATTGATGGGCTATCAACACGTTCCTTTAATAGCTTGAACAATCTTCCTAATTGATTCCGTCCAACGGGTAGATTGGAGGAATTCCTTTGGTAAGTGCCAACGGGTATGATGGCATAAAGGAGTATATAAGGAAGACGGTCTTAGTTGTTCAAGGTGTGCGCGATAGATGAATTCCAAAGTCTGAAGCTCCTTTTTGTTTAGACAATTCCTTTGAGCGAATACTTGTATACAAAAGAGAGTCTATATTTGTGAGAAATCTTGAGGAGGTATGGTAGAACATCTACACTATGGAATCAAGGCAAAGCCGTGCTGTAACTTCTTTTTGTTCATAGTGGAATCCAGCCAATAGGCTGTCAGTGAAGAAGAGTGGACGTAGGCTTGATATAAGCCGAACCACTATAAACCACATGTTCAATTTTCTCTTCTCTCAGTCTTACTTTGATTATCGTTTGTCTAAAATCCATCAACTGTCTAGTATTGTGCGATTGTTGAAGAAAAATCTTTTATATACCTATTCACCCCCCTCTAGGTACTCATACTAGCAATATCACGTGGGACCATTCTTGATCTTAGAGAAAATTGGTGAACTCGCTTATAAATTGGCTTTGCCACCGGCATTATCAGGTGCTGTGTTATGGAGTCGAGTCGGCTTGGCGAGGCATCCGAGACGTGCACGTGCCAAAATTCCTTTCCTTTTTTTCCTTTTCTCTTCTCCTTCCTCTTCTTCGTCTTTTCTTTCTTTTCTTTTTGGTCGAGGAACTCTCGGTTTCTATTTAGCCGAGCCCTCTCCCTCTCCTTTTTGTTTTACTGACTTTTCAGTTTCTTTTTTTCAGTTTCTTCTTTTGGGGCCCACTAACATAATTTTACATTATTGCATAATATTACATTCTACCATCCTTAAAAAATTTCGTCCTCGAAATTTACATGTACTTTAATCATGAAACAAGTGAGGGTATTTGTGTCTTGCCTCCTCCTCAAGTTCCCAAGTAGCCTCCCTCTCGGTATGGTTTTGCCATTGTATTTTTACATAAGGAATGGTTCATCGCCGCAATACCCGATCCTTCCTATCGACAATGCGAATAGGATGCTCCTCATACGTCAAGTTCTCCCGTAATCTCAATGGTGTAAAGTCTAGCGCATGTTCAGGATTTGGAACATATTTCCGCAACAAAGAGACATGGAACACATTATGGACACTTTGGGGTGTGACATGCTCTCATGTGATAAAGCAGGGCGCAATCAATCTCTCTCTTTCCCTTCCTCCTTATGAATTTCATTTTTGGGAATTTTCCATCTCCTCATCCTAGAGCCTTGCATTGCGAAGCCCTTGAATGAAATCCAATGGCGGACCGAGACTGTGACCACAAAAACCGTTTGCCGGTTCGCCCAATCCACTGTATGTTTTGCTTCTCCAAAGTCGAAGAGGCGATGATACTCTGCATTCTATTGAAGGCACTGCTTCACCTCTGGACCACGAGCCATTACCTCATTTTTCTTCCCCATTCTCTGGAATCTTTCGATATTGCTCCTTGATTGTTTCTGGGGTTTCATGAACAGAGTTTTGATTTTCAATTCCGCACCCAAGAAATAGTTGGTAATTTGTAGCTATGCAATAACAAATGATGGCTCTACTTTGCACATTTCAGCTCCGCATTTGCAGTCATTTTAATCGGGAACTTCATGGTGGTGGCATTGATAGCCATATTTTAGATGGAGCACGACCTGTTCGAAACATGTTATATTGATTGTTGCAGAGATTGAAAAGTGCTGTTAAATTTTCCATTGGACGCTGGTACCTTCGGGTGAGCAATCATTCAACTCTGCCTTGCCCTTTCATTTCTTAATTTCAATGGTAAATGTAGGATGCGATAAGTGACATGTTTTCTTTGATAAGGTTTCCTGCTGTTAAATGTGTAGTCTTTTCCGTTTAAGAAAAGTTCCCAAAGAAAGGGGATCTGATGCAAATATATTGAATTGGTAGTACTAAAGATAAAATTCACCTACAAACAAATCCCTCAATGGAAGAGCTGTATCTAGTTTGACCATCATAATATTTGGACCACAACGTCACGCCCCCATACGTGGCAGATCCTTTAATGGTGGGCAGTACTTTGGAAGTAAGATCCGATGCAAGAATAAAACCAGTGCTAACATCCGCAAATGCAGGCAATCCCAAGAAGATTTCACCGGCGGGAATCGAAGTCCGTTGACTCTGTGCATCTTCGAGATTAGCGATGCTCCGAAAATTGTACTCACATGAAGGATTGTTGTAAAATTGGACCCAATCGTAGTCCAATAAGCCTGTTTGAAGGGCACCTCCAATCCATGCATTCGGATAAGGACATTGAGGGGCTGCAGCCAAGTACACCTTTCTTCCTGTTGATGCTATATAGAGACAAGTACCTAGCCAGATCATCCCAATGTTGATTCGTGTCTCTTGTGATGACGAAATCAATGCCATTAAGCACTGTATTCCCAAGTGGTCGAGATGAGGACTGACGGAAGATATCACCATCTATCTCTCATGACTCTTTGTGTTTTTGGTCGAAAGGCTATTCAATTTCTGACGGAAGTCTTTTTAGCACAGATATTAAAATGTCTTTATTGCTATGTATTTAGACATGTCTTTTTATGTATCTAAGGTATGTCAAGAGTCATGTTTTAAGCCTACCTATTAGCGAGTCTTGTAATCGTTTCAAAGTGTGGAGAGTGAAAAGAAATTTTAGCGAGTAAATTAGTGTATTCATCTCATTTCTTAAGAGCTTCTCTTATGAGAATGTTAGACTATGATATTCAATATTGGCCTCCTAGGAAGTTGTCCCACAAATAAATCGCGACGTATCTAGCATCCTTGGCGGAAGGGAGATAGTAACTTCCCACGCCTCCTCAAATTGAGAGCATCACCATGACTCCCTAGCTTGGCAAGACTTGAACTGAGAGCTGGCCGGTGCATCCTCCGCTGGAAGGATCGCAGTGGCCAGCGAAATTGATTATAGGAGTCTGTTGCCAACAACAATAAGGAAAGCTAGGTTCACAAACTTGTAATTTCCGGAGGCACAGGCTTCGGCTAGAGTGCCTTCGTTGCTGTTCTGACCCCCAATAGATGGCAACTCCTCCACCGTTGATGCCGACCACAAGAGCCAAAATGATTGAAAGGAGAAATGTTGGTGAGGTGAAGATTTGGCAGCCATGTCTGGTGTTTCTCTCCACTCACTTGGTATAATTTCTCTCCACTCAAGAAATTCACTTTTTTGTTTGGATTTTAATTTCTCCAACTATCTACCGAAGGAGGCACATGGATTTTGGGGTCTTCGCTTTCTGTGGTCAGAGGACTTGTGTGTGTTTGTTTTTTTAATTTATTGCTGGAGATGTTTATCCAAGTTTGACCGTCCAAAAGCGAAGCGTGTGGGGCCAGTGTCAAAGAAATAAAAGGCCTAGGTTTTGTTTCCGGACACGCGGCGGAACAGTTCTTTCCACGAAGAAGCCGTGGAGGATTTTCTTGAAAAGAGTCGAGGAAAATTTCCAAAAATTCTTTTTAAATATATTAATTGAGTATTAAATATTTTCTTTTTTGTCAGCTGAATTTATTCAATCAATTTTAATTGAAATTTATTGATGTGGATACCAACTGTACTATGTAACAAGACCGATATTGATAATTTTTATTTGTTTCTCTTTTCCTTTTTTTTTTTTTTTTTAAACTATGGCCAATGAGGGCTCCTGTTGGCTATTGACAGGGGTTGTGATGTCCTCACTGACCATGAGCGAGGATGTGCAGCCCTCACCTGAGACCGCCATGACCTTTTGAATGAGTGTCGTGGCCAGCTTGCTTAAATCTAGGCGTGTAGCTTTTTGGTTTCAGCTTCCTCCTCACGACATTGACGATCATCTGCTCATTTTTCCAATAGGGCAAGAAAGTTCAACCAATTCTCTTAAAGGAAAGTGTGATTTTCGAGCAAAGGATGGTGAGATTTGAGGGCTAGCTTTTGGGAAATTGGGAAGTGAATGAAGGACACATATTCTGGACATTCTCGGCCAAGGAACAATAGGGAAAGTAGAGAATCGAGTGGTCCAAGGCGGCTAAAGAAATTTATTCAATGTAGATTAGAGGGTAAACCGCGATTGGTGGGTGGACTAAACAAAAGAGATTTTGGAAGTCTTCTACAAGGGAAGTTTCAATGAAAAAGCGGAAGGGAAACAAGGGCTGAAGCTCGTGGGAGGTGGGCGTGACTTTTCCATAAGGAAAGCAGTGACCTGTGGGAATCAATAGGCGGATTGGAAAGGAAAGATAAGAGAAAACACTCGTCAAGGATCTTTCATGCCATCATATCTGCCCATGATCATGCTCATCCTTTTTCTTTTTCTTTTTTAAATTTTAATCGAACTGAAGGAGATAAATGTTGGAAAAATGTTAACTTCGAATTTGGATAGAACAATAAAGTTGGATTGTTAGACATGACTTTTTTCAAGGAACCATTTGCCTCATACAACAAAGTCCCGATTGAGAATGCTATATAATAATTCTAGTATTTTTTTTAGGATCTCTCAAGAGGCGATGATACTTTGCATTCTATCGAAGACACTGCTTCACCTCTGGACCACGAACCCTTACCTCATTTTTCTCCTCCGCTCTCAGGAGTCCTTCGACGCTCCTTGGATTTCTCTAGGAAACAGTTGATAATTTGTGGATTTTCAATTCCGCACCCACGAAACAGTTAATAATTTGTGGCTATGAAATAACAAAAGATGGCTCTACTTTGCCCATTTCAGCTCCACATTTGCGGTCGTTTTAAGAGGGAACTTCAAATGTTGGTATTGATAGCCATATTTTAGATAAAACACTACCTGTTCTAAACATGTTAGATCGATCGTTGCGGATACAGAAAAGTGCTGCTAAATTTTCAACTGGACGCTGGTGCCTTCGGGTGAGAAATCATTCAGCTCGACCTCCCCTTTCATTTCTTAATTTCGATGGTACATGTAGGATGCGATAAGTGACATGTTTTCTTCGATAAGGTTTCCTGTTGTTAAATGTGTACAGCCTTTTCTGCTTAGAAATAAGTTCCAAAGAAAGGGAATCCGATACAAATATATTGAATCAGTATCATCTTACTCGTAAATGATCGGAGGTCATTTTTTTTAAGGCCGTGTCCCTGGAACTTTCATTGAATATTTTAACGTGCACCGATCATGATTAATCTGTAGATGTGCCTGTTGACACCTATTTTTAGCAAATCTAGGAAAATAAGGAAAATAAAAATTGCATTTTTGGACAAATAAAAAGAAAAAAATGAAATTGGGGAAATTGATTTGATTAAAGTATGCAAGGAAATTTGAAATTCGATGAGCATTCGATTTCGATAAATGCGAAACAATTAAAAATCAAAGTGAACAAAGGGCAAGAATTTTTATAAACGGAATAAATCGGAGCAAAATCAAGTTGATTGCGAAATCTCGCTTTGATTTGCAGCTTTGATTTAATGCGACAGAAGATGGAAACTCGAAAAATATCATTCAAGGTGGCCGTCCGGAATTAGTATAAAAGAGAGTTTCATTTTTCGTAACCGGGGCGCGAAAAAAATTGAGAGAGAATCCGCTAAAAAAATTTTCGTGAAAAAGCTGAGAGGATTCGCGAAAGTGAAAAAAAGAGAGAGGAAATCCCATTTTCTCGTCCAAGGTCGTTTCCTTCTTTTTTTTCCTTCTGACAACCTGCAAAAGAAAAGAAAAGGAAAAGCCAGCAAAAGAAAGAAAAAAGGTGCAGAGAAAGGACGTGTGGCCAGAAAGAAAAAGAAAAAATAGTAGCAAGAGCTACTGTTCGTCTTCTTCGCGTGGAAGCCCCTGCTCACGCTCGCGTCGCACCTCCTCCGTCCGTGAAACACTGCACCAGCACCATCCGCGACGCCACCGAAGCCCGCTCGCTGCCGCGCCACCGCAACACCCGCCGTCCCTGCCTCAACCCGACGCCCGAAGCTCGCGCCGCCTCGACGCCCGAAGCTCGCGTCGCCCCGACGCCGCCTGGGGCTGAAACCCATCGTGACCTACAGCCCAGCACTGTCACCGGCGCCTGTGGGACCGCTCGCCGTTGCCTCTGCTCCGACTAACCCGTAGCCGCACCCCCCGCTCCGCCCGCGACGCCACCCGTCGATCTCCGAGCTCCGCCGCGCCTCCGCACCGCCACCTCGCTGGTTCGCTCGCCTCTGACGCCGCGACCCTCCGTTGCCCCGAGCTCGAGCCCACCGCCGTCCACCTGCAGCCGCTCCCCGCCGGAGCCCCGACGACCGCCCGGCGCCATTCCCCGTTGATTCTCTTAGGTAGTTTTTATTTTTATTTTTATTTTAACTTTTTACTTTACTTTTCACTTTACTTATAGTTTAGTTCATTTTACTCTTTTTATTTGTTATGTTATCTTTTGTGTATCTCACTTGATAGCATTTTTAGTTTAGTTATTTGATTTGTAATATTGGACATTAATGTCTATAATTTTTGTAGGCATTATCCGCAGGAATTTTGTCCGAATTATTATGATTATTAATTTGATCCGAGAGACATTGGATCATTTTTTTAATTATTTTAATTATTGGGCTTTTTAGTGGAATTTCAATTGTTAAATCATAATGATTATTTAATTTGGTCCGTAAGACTTCCGATCAGATTTGTAATTATTTTGATCTCTTTATCGTGATAATTAGGGTTAGAATAATCGTTAATTTGACAACGTGAGACAACGGTTATTTTTTCGATTATTTTAATCCTTTATTTTGTTGATATCTTAGATTTAATATTTATTTAATAATTAATTATCTTTTATAAAAAGCTAAAAAAAATCAAAAAAATCAAAAATAAAAAATTCTGCATGAGCATATAGGTTTAGTAAATCAGACATGTAGGTTTAATAAATTAGAATTTCCTTAGGATTACTTTTTTAGGATTGCATTGGTAAAAATAAGTTAGGGGTGAACCTAAATAACATTTTTACAAAATAAGGTTTTAGATAATGTTCGCACATCTCAAATCTCATTTTAAAAAAATAGTTTTCTAAGATAGGATAGGGTTTAAGTCAAATTAATCCCTAGGATAAATTAGAAAATCACCCTTTTTAGATAGATTAATTATGACCTTTATAAATTCTGAATTTCAATATAAAAAAATCCAAAATACTAGGTGCATGTTAACTAGTTTGCATAATAGGATTATTTAATCAGAATTTGTTCATTAGTGAAGAGGTGCATAATAATTAATTTGCATAATAGACCCATTTAATTAGAATTTGCATATTAATAGGATTAAGTCATTTAGTTTAGAAATGCATTTTTATAAAAGAACTCCAATTTTTAAGAAAATCCAAAAAAAATGATTGCTTGCTTTGTGTGATGCAATTTATTTATTTGAATGTTTTAAATAATGGATGAATACCCGTGTGGTCACCGCATTTGCATGATAGTAATTTAGGTTAAAATAAATCAGCTGCCTGCAAAAACAATTTTGAAAAGTTAAAAAGAAATGGTACCGAAAGGGCATTAGAGAAGTCTAATGTAACCAAATCCCCGTACCCATAGTCTCTGGTTCGTAGGAGTGAAATAAATCTCCATTTATTTTACTTAGGTGTCTAATCGACCTACCGTGAACCTGATTAGTGGCGACTCCTAATTAATAACATTTTGCATGTTAAAAACTTAAACCTTAAGTCGCGAATTGGTATGGTCTTGGGAGAGCCCGAGTTAAGTGTAAACGGGGACACCATAGCGGCGATTATGTCACGTTTGATGAATTTCGCAATATTGTGGCGGTGACACTTGCAAATGACATAGCTTCTATCCATTTGGAAAAAAATAATCTATCGCCACCAAAATAAAACGATGTCCATTTGAAGCCTTAGGATTTTATCGGGCCCGATCACATCAATCCCCCACATTGAGAAAGGCCATGGCTCAGAAAATTGGTGCGGCTCTATTGGAGGAACATTTATCTTGTCACCATGGTGGCAACGATGGCAACTCCGAACATGCTGAATACAGTCATCTTCTTACGTGAGCCAATAATAGCCCTAATCTCATTATCTTCTTAGCCATCATGTGTCCATTCATATGGGGGCCACATACTCCTTCGTGAACCTCCTGCATAATTTGAGTGGCTTCAGCTGCCCACACACGCATGACAAGACTAAATCATAAGATCTCTTGTACAAATTTTCACCATTGATAAGAACTTTGAGGCCATCTTCATAATGTACTTCTGTCGGTGGTGCTTCCCTCGGGAATTCCTATTTTGGATGTAGTTCATGATATCGTAATACCATAGTTTCCCGTCGGACTCTTACGTCACTACCATACAATAAACCGGTCTTGGCGAACCTCTATTTTCAATGGCTCAACTTCTAATCCGTTAGTGACTTGCAACATAGATGATAAGGTTGCGAGTGCATCTGCAAATTGATTGTGAAACCTCGATAAGTATTCGAATGAAACTTCATCGAATTCATTGATCAAATCTTCTAAGGTACTTGTGATATAAGAGCAATTTAGCATCCTTAGTCTTCCATTCACCTACGGTGCGGTATGATCAACGCGGAATCCCCGAACACTTTTAATTTGGCTACACCCATCTCGATTGCAGCTTGAAACCCGAGGATGCAAGCTTCATACTCAGCTATATTATTAGTGCATGGAATATCAATTTCTCGGCCCCTCTTTGGGTGATGTTGTTCGTGCAGGGGATATCGAATTGCCCCGATGCGGGGAGCCGGACAAGTTGACGGCTCCATCAAAAAACATTGTCCATGAATCTTCATTTACACTCAAGATACGGTCATCCGAGCGATCATCATTATTTGAGACTACGGATTCTCGGCCAATAAAATCGGCAATCACTCGACCCTTAACCGACTTCATGGCATATATTGCCCACGTCAAATTTTGAGATCAAAATTGCCACTTAGCCAACTACCCACCAGAGTACAGTCGATCAAGTAGGTACTTGATAGGATCATTCTCGATTATGAGGAATGTCGATAATGCAATGTCTACTGTCTCAATCTATGCAACACCCATACTAGTGCAGCACAAGTTTTTCCACATTAGAATATTTCAGCTCGACTTAGTAATTTTTTACTCGGGTAATAAATGGCTCGTTCTTTTTTATCAACGAGACTTTCCCTAAGCCAACATCGCACCCAATGACTCTCTATGAATGGTGAGGTAAGAATCAAACTCTCGAAGCTGAATGGGTTCAACAAAGATTTGAACAACTTAATATGATTGATGAAAAGAGGGTGAAAGCGTTATGCCATGGACAAAGCTATCGAAGAGTAGCTAGGTCATTTTAACCGCAAGGTTAGACCAAGGCATTTCGAGATCAACGATATTGTTTTGAGAAAAGTCTTACCTATCATCCCCAGATCCTCGTGGGAAGTTTACCCCAAACTATGAAGGTCCATATATTGTAAAAAGAAAGTCTTCTTTGGGTGGGGCATTAATTCTTGTACAAATGGATGATCAGAATTGCCAAGACCTGTAAATGCTGATGCTGTTAAGAAGTATTATCCATAAATAAAGTGAAAGGCCTTTGAGCCATTTTGGATTGAATCCGAGCCACTTTAGGATGTTTACATCATGCATTTCATGCATACATATTGCATCTGCATGTTTGTTCATTTTGCGGGACCTCGATGAAGATTTTACTTGTCCACAAGAGGTTCGTTTCAAAGAGTGCAAAAACTTTCAAAAAATTGCTCATCTTCTTTAGAATTTAAGTGACCATGTTCCTTAGAATGCCAAAGAGTTAGTTTAAACTTTAGAGTCAGTTAGAACTCTAGGGGAAATACAGTTAGAATTCTAGAGATGAACCCATGTGCCAAGCAAAGCCTGTTCCGTCCACAAATGTTGTCCAATCTTACTTCCAAAAAAAAGTCTCCCCAGTAGGGTCAAGGAAACATGTCATTTCAGACAAAATTTCATTATATTTTCATTTCCCCGGGAGTTGAATTTAACCAAAATGTCTTTGGAAAACCTGAAAATGATTGTTAAATATGTCGGGTGGTAGTGCCTAAAATGATGAGAGGCAACCCCTTTACCAAACACGTCCTATACACTCCTTGAGAGAATTGAGTGAAAAGAACCATGTCTTAGGGCATAGGATTCATTCCTGATGAATACATGATTTGAGATGATAAATGCATTTCATTTCTCAATCCCCAAACACTATTGATATCCTTGCAAGCCACTTCGGGCCAAATAGGGAGCATTTCAAAATAACCTATCCAAGAACAACCCATATTGGGGCAAAATAGGAGGTCTTGGTTGAAAATCATGGAGCAAAAGATTAAGAAAGATTTTATTGCTTTCACTTGCATTAATCTTCTTGTGCTTTAGGCCGGTGATTTCTTATCGAGGCTTCCGAAGCATCCCGGAAATTGACGAAGAGCATTCCGTTCACTACCATAAACACAATTATCCATTGCTTAGCCAATTTGAGTCTTATGCAATTCTTTCATAACCCCAGGTGATGATTATCTCCCCACCTTTGGGGCAAGGCACATGATTTACCAACAAAATTGAGAATGTTGGTAATGTTTGTAAATGCCACTCGAGAGTCCTAGATGCTCAAAGAGAATGAAAACTAGGGGGCATGAAAAGCGGTGTGCACAGTAAAAGCAAGGTCAATGCCCATGAAAAAAATGCAAAGAAAAGCAAGAATGTAAAAAAAAGAGTGAAATCCATAATCATGCAAAAAAGAGCATTCATTGAAAAACAAAAGAAATATTTTGCAAGAGAAAACATGTATTGCAAGCAATATCATTAAAACAAAAGAGCAAAGCTCTCATGTCTCAAGACAAATTACCCAAAGGACTCTCGGAGATGATTAAATTTCAAGAGTCGAATTTTTGAGAAGTCGTGTGATGGTAATGATGCCAAGATAATCACTCACTTTTTAACCTTTGATATCTGAAAGTTTTTCAAGCCTTTCTAAGCCTCACTCAAACCAACACTACAACCTTATCAGAAGTCTCTTCCGATTGGGATGGTTCGAGGATTGAAATGAGAATATCACATAGGAGCTAAGCTAGAAGGAGTGGAAGCAATCCTATCTTATCTTATCTTCAAGGTTCTTGACTTGTAAACCTGATGAAGATATTGATTGAATATTCATTTCTTGGCCTCAAAGTGCATACCTTTTGTGTAAAGCCCATGTGACCAAGCCATCATTACGGTCTATTTAAAAAGACCTTTTGATCAATGGATTGTATTCAACGTGAGCGTTTCCAAAAACCTTAGACATAGGTTGAGTGAGATTTATCCGAGTGAGATTTAAATAGTTTTCCCATATTAATGGTTGGGAACAAAAGCCCTTTTGAGAGCTAGTGTGAAAGACCTATTACGTTAGGATATTTCCACGGCATATTTGATTTAACCCTTAAATGGTTAATCGGATCCATTTTGTTAAAATCTTCTTTGAAAGGATTTGACAATCAATGTTATTTTGCAAGATGGTTCTCCGGCAATTTTGAAACTAATAACACGATCGAAAGACATTCCTTTCGGTTGAAACCCGTTTGTATACGGTGAGACTATCATACCCGGTCAAAACCCATTTGTATATGGTGAGACCTTCCTCTGATCGAAACCCGTTTGTATACGATGAGACTATCATACCGGTTGAAACCCATTTGTATATGGTGAGACCTTCTTCTCGGTCGAAACCCGTTTTGTATACGGTGAGACTATCATACCCGTCAAAACCCGTTGGTATACGGTGAGACCTTCTCTCGTGTTCCGAAACCCCGTTTGTATACGGTGAGACTATCATACCCGTTAGAAACCCATTTGTATATGGTGAGACCTTCCTCTCAGTCGAAACCCGTTTGTATATGGTGAGACTATCATACCCGGTCGAAACCCATTTGTATATGATGAGACATTCCTCTCAGTCGAAACCCGTTTGTATACGGTGAGACTATCATACCCGATCGAAACCCGTTCGTATACGGTGAGACCTTCCTCTCAGTCGAAACCCATTTGTATATGATGAGACTATCACACCCGGTCGAAACCGTTCGTATACGGTGAGACCTTTTTCTAGTCGAAACCCGTTTTTACACGGTGAGACCTTTCTCCCGATCGAAACCCGTTTTTGCACGTGAGACTTTCTCCCAGTCGAAGCCCGTTTTTACACGGTAAGACCTTTCTCCCCGATCTAAACCCTTTAGGTTCATGGGTCCATCCTTAAACCACTAGGTTCGGGTCATCCTTAAACCTTATCTCTTAGGTTCCGGGTTATCTTTAAACCTTGTCTTCCAAATTTTACTTTATCCTTAAATCATTCCTTTTTCATTTAGTGATTTCATTGTTTTCATTCCATTCCACGAGAGAGAGAAACAGAGATAGAGTGAATAAACCCCAACAAGAGTTTAGATACCCTCATGAGCAAAGGTAAGTATCAGGTATGTCCCTAACCAACTATCTTTGATTTTATCTTTTCTATTTTCAAAGTTGAGTCGGCTAAAGATTTCGGGTATCAATTTTATCTTTAAGTGGAACCTCTTCAAACTTCCACTCAAGAGGGCGGTACATTGACACCAGAAATTTTATCTTTTTTTTAACGTCCATTGTTTGCAAAAATATATAAAAAAAAAATAAAGGCAAAAAAAAGAAAACAAAGAAAAGAAAACAAGAAAACAAGAAAACAAAAAGAAAACAAAAGAAAAATGAAATGAAATGAAAAGAAATAAAAAATAGAAATAAAGAAAACAAAAAGAAAAAAGAAAATAAAAAAGAAAACAAAGAAAGAAGAAAAAAGAATATAAAAGGGGTTTCATTTTTCAATGGGGTTTCTACGGAAAAAATTCTCTCTCGACATCTCTCTCTCGATTTTCTCTCGCACTCGGTCGAGCAAAGGGAGAACGAAGCAATCCTTCGTGCGGAAGCCACGTTGATTCTTGAATCTTCTCTTTCGAAGACTTTTGTGGTGGATTTTTCGCAAGGTGGGGGTTTTAAGTTTTGCAGAAGGTTCCGCTCATTCTCTCTCATGGGTTTTATCTTGCTTCATGCGCATGAGCTTTGACGAAGTGGAGTGACTCCACTCATTCTCTCTCAATTGAATGAGAAAGTAGATCGAAGAAGCGGTTCCTCATGATTTGATCAAAGGAAATTGTTCGTAATCGAGTTTGAAGCCGAGCGAACACCGAAGTCGTTTGTTCCATCATCGTCGAGATTTTCTCTTAGCTTGACAAGTCCCGAGAATCGAAGATCGGCGTTGGACAGCTCTCGTATTATAGTCGAACTTGATATTCTTCTCGTTCGACAATTCTGAGTGAGATCGAGAAGCTGACTTCATTGTCGTTGAAGAGGTGGACATCTCCGAGGAGGGTCTTCGCTGGTTCAATCGACGCGGTGGTGGATTACTGCAAGGATGACACCAGCGTTTCTCTCTTCGCGGATCGGAGGCATTCTCTTGAAGATTTCTCGGTTTGAGGCAAGGATTGGTGACATCGGCGGGCGACGTCGCGCAACCAATCTTCTCTGCGGATCGGGCTCACCGGATCGGTGAGCTCTCTTTCTATCCCTCTCGATCCGTTAGGGTTTCGGTTTTGTTCTCTCTTCGATTCCGTTTGGGTCGTGTAGTTCGATTTCTCCTTCTTGCTCGCTCTCTCTTGGTGATCTTGCTCTTGGCTGAATCGCGTTCTCGTGCGTGGATCGCGTCCTTCCGGAGCTCGAGGTGTAGGGGTTCGGAGCTACCCGAGTTTGGAGGTCTCAACTCGGCTCCCAGGGGCGAGAGCGGAGTAGATTCGCTGGTGTTGAAAGAGCAATAACATAGAGTTAGCTTCAGTTTTCATTCAAGGTACGTTGAACATAAATTCATCTTCCATATCCGGATGTTCATTGGGTTGAAAAGTAGTTTGAGGATTCTGATTTCTGTTTATGAAAACTTACCTGCTATCGAAGTTCATTAGTGTCTCGAGCACAATATTGTTGTTGTGATAGTTTGGTTGTGCTTTCCTGTTTAGCATTGCATTTTGGACTCATGGCCGAGATGCATACTTTCTACTCGATGAAATGCTCAGCATGTTCTGATTTGTCCACCGAAAGTGAATATGATTACATGTTCTGTTATGTGAGGAATAGCACAAAAATGATGTATGTGTACACATTGATAAGAACCTTAATTTGATGATCAATGATCACGAACTTGAGGTTGATTGAGTTTGATTTCTATTAATTTGCAATTTCGTGTGTTCGTGATAGACTTTCTGTTTTGGCTTGAATGAAGTGATAAATGAGGCTAGTGGCGACTCACTGTATATTTTTAGGTTGTTAAAATACCTAGATCATAGAAATAAATCTCTTTGTCACGCGGAGTATGAGCTTGGGAGAGCTCGCGATCTTGAATAAGTACCCCTAAACCCGACCTTTCCCCTCCTTGGACATTTTCGAGGGGCGGCGAGATCGGGTCACGACAGCCTTGTAATGAAAGGTTCCTCATGGGGTGATAAATGCGGTTTTCTCCTTATCTACCTCTTTCATCCTTATTTGATTGTATCCAGAAAAAAACCATCCACAAATGAGAATAGCTCAAATCCGGCGGTGCTTGTCAGCAAGGACATCTATGTGAGGTAGCGGGAAGTCATCTTTTGGGCTAGCCTTATTCAAGTCCCGATAATCGACACAAACTCGAACTCGACCATCCTTCTTCACATCAAGCCCACGATGTTTGCTACCCATTCGGGGTATTGCGAGACTTCAATGAATCCGACTTTTAGAAGCTTCATTACCTCTTCCTCACATCTTCTTCGAGAGCTCGGGCTTAGTTCTTCGCAGCCTTTGCTTCTTAGGAGGCATCTCCGGGTTAGTAGGCAAACAATGCTCCACGATTAGCGGGTCTAACCCGGGCATGTCGGCATAGGTCAATGCGAAGATGTCCTTATATTCCTTCGGTAACTAAACTAGGCGCTTAGCCTCGTCTTTAGGGGTCGCCTATTTTCACCTCCTTGGCTTCTTGATGTCACTTAAATTAATAGTGACGGTGCCGCTCGGATGTGAGAGTCTTGGCTTTCATGTTGTTCTCGGCTTTGCTGCACCTCAATGGAATCTTCAATGGAATCCTCGATCGACTCTCCGGGATCATCATTATCAGCACTTGTTGCATTGGATTGGACCATTTCCACACTTTTTGCATGTTATATGATCGTCCACTGAAACATGAAATAGAAGGATCAGAAAGACAAACAAGGTCAATCATATTTTATTTTTTGTGATGATTTTTTTTTTAAAACTCTTTTGCAAAAACATGTTTCAAAACATTTTGACATGAGGAAGCATGATGAAGCCCGGGCCCCTCGAGTTCTCATTAGATTTTGATTTTGTTTTATCGAAATGGATATCATCACCCAGCTGGTTTGGTGTACCCTCATCATGCCCTAAAAAAAAAACTTGTAATTTCATTTGAAATTCATCAATCAATTACAATTTATTGAATGGAAAATGCAATTCAAGTCCTAAGAAGAAAGTGAAAAGAAGAAATCGAAAACAATTTCCTAGAAAGCAATAAAAATTCCCACGCGAGGGAATGTGCAAAAGTGATAAATGGGTTACTCTTGTGGGCGGGGGCCCGTTTCTTCCATAAGTTCTCCATCAATGGCTCCAATGGAGGGTCATCGAACAAACTTGAAATTCCTTGCGGGGTGTCATCGAGGTTTTCCGTCTTTGAAGGTGTCGGATCATCCATGCCATCCCATCCACTTGGAACTATATTGCGGGTATCAAAGTAAGCGGGAGGAGCCGAATACTTCACCATATGAGTCGGACTTCCCTTGGCTGTCGGAGGTATCCATCACTTCAGCTTCATGTTGCATCATAATTGGAGGACCGAGGGCGTCTCATGAATGTTTGGAGGTGGTAAATTTTGCCTCCCTCGCCCTTGCTCGGGTGGCGAGTTATGCCTTCCCTTCTGTCTTGTCTTCAGGAACTTCCTCCACCTCTTCCATGGTACCACTAACCCGGTCGGGACCTCGAGGGGGCTTCAATGGGGTTTGAATGCCACGACCATTTCTTCCAAGCCCATTTCCCGGGACAAAACCATTTCTAACCATTACTCTTCCTACCATGAGGGCGGCATACGAAACCTCGGGGTGGGCGCGATGAACCTCGAGAAGCATGTATAGTGAATCTAACTCAAATGAGTGGTAACTTGATTCGAGCTCGAATCCGGCTCTACATAGGGGATAACCGTCTCGTGATAAATCTGGTGGTCTTCTTCACCATACATTGACTTCCTTCGATACAAATTTTACAGCTTGATGTAGACTTGAAGGCCCACCCGAGTGTATCCGGGGCGACCTAGCAGAAAATTGACCGCGGTAGGGATATCCGGCACTTGGAAATGAATGTTGAAGGCGACCCGGCCCTATTTGCACGTCCAGATGGATTTCCCGATCACCTCATTTTTCGTTCCATCAAAAGCTCTCACGAAGTCTTCGTAGCATGTATCTTGGACGGAGTCTACCTTGGGCGGTGAAGAGTGGCCGGTGGACATATGTTTAGGGCTGACCCATTATCAATGAGCACTCGAGACACATGAGAAACCTTGTGTGATAGATATATAGAGTGCTTTATTATGCCCCACTTTTGCCCTCGAGGGGAATTCCTCATCGGAAAAAGCAATCATGTCATTGAGAAGGACCGATCCCACAAAATCCTCCCCGGCTTATACTGCCTCCAACTATTTCGGGTACACCGAATTTCACTAGCACCTTCATCAACAACTTTTTGATGCACGAGAGGAGGTTTGGAGGAGCTCAAGCAAGAGATGCGAGCAGCATCTTTCGTAATTGATCGACGATATTATACTCACTTGCTTTAATCACGGCCAAATTCATTAGCCTCTTCGTCGGTGACGGGCTTTGCGAGTTGAGCATTATTTTGAGCATAAGTTCGACCCGGACCTTGTAACGAGGTCAACATCTAGGTCATAAGACCAATGCACCGCTTTATTGACATACTCATACGGCTGAGGCATCTCAATCACAATCTCCTCATCGATGCATCTTCAAGTGAGGGCATATCCATGACGTGGATCTTCTCTCTTTACCATCATCGAAACCTGCTCTTCCTCCCGATCGATAATGATATGAGAAATAGTGGAAACTATGCAGTTATGGTCAGCATATACAATGATGCCATTATCCACCATTCGGCAACTCTTTCTTTCATCGGTGATAGGGAACATCTTCTCGATGTTGGATAATATCCGGCTCTCACCGATCCATTGTAGGCATCGCCACACGCACCTTCCGGTTCTTGATCCGTCTAACTGGGTTCTGGGATAGCATTAACTATACTCATGCTCCGATAGCGGATTCTTTTGGACGTTTGGCCGAAGCAGTTTGAAATGAGAAGGCCTTCGTGTCCCAAGAGATTTTGGATCTTGTGCTTGAAGGTGAAACATTAAATCGATTGAATGCCCCAATTCACCGTTATGGTAGTCACATTTCTTTGTCGGGTCATGCTTGCCGAATGTTTTTCGCGGTTGGGACGTTTTGGTTCATAGTAAGCAAACCTTTCTTTCGAAGGATCGCTGACACTTGGCATGGAGACCCGGGGAGAGGAGAAAATTGCCTTCTATTATTTGCTTGGGCAAATGATTGATGGCTAGTGATTTGTGGTTGTCTTGGATTCATTTGGATGGAACACGTTTGACATTTTCTTGGCTATAAGCCACATTCACATCCCTTTGCGTTTCTTTCTCCTTCTTGGCAATGAATCTCCTACTAGATGGCTCAGTAAACCATCATTCCCTTATCCCCATCTCGATCTATTCTCCTACGGGAATAAGGCGATTGAAGCTCTCGACATACATCTTGGCCATTCGGTTACGGAACTCGGATGGAAGGGTCTTTACGAACAACTTCATCAACTCCTTGTTGGTGGGCTCGGGAGTAATTTGGGCCGCCAAGTTTCTCCATCTCATAGCATACTCTTTAAATGACTCGCTCCTTTTCTTTTCCATCTGCTCCAAGTCTTCTCGGGAAGGCGCGATGTCCATGTTGAACTTGTCTTGTTTGAGGAATGCGTCAGCCACCCGTTCTGTGCCCGAGCGGAGTTCACATTTTCATCACGTACCCCGGTTTAGTGCGGGTCAGTCAAACTCGCATGGATTGATTGGATCATGAGGGCTCATTTTTGCGTGTTGGGTCATGCGCACGTGGTACATCTGCAGATGAGATTTTAGGCAGATGTGCCATCATACTTCTCAAACTACGGCATTTTGAACTTGCTCGGCATTTTGACCTTCTCATAAACCGAGTCGAACGGGAGGGAGCTTTGTGACTCACTTAACGGCTATCTCACTTTCTCTTCCAGCCGCAACTCACTCATCACGATCTATCTTGGGAACACCATCAAGCTTGGCCTTCCAACAATGGCGGGTCATCTTCCGGCCAGGCATGTTTGTCATCAATCATTTGAACCTTGTTTGCTAGCCGGGATAATTACTTCGGGAAGAGGCGGGTGCGGTTGTTGGATTTGCTTGGAGGAATTGGAGATGATCCATCACAAGCTGTATAGAGGCGAGTACTTGTTGGAGTTGAGTCTCCACCAGCGGACATACGATCACGCATTTCATTTTGGTCAGCCATTTTAGCCCTTGATCGTGTAATAATAGGCGATCGCGGTGGATCCGTTATGACTAAGGAGGAAAACGAAAAAAAATAAAATTGTAAGAACCGGTGACAAGATAGGAAAAATGGCCCATGACAATAGTCTAATCACCTGATTTTATTCAAGATTCATTTGAAACATTGAACCAAACTTCCTAACATTGAACTAAGAAATGAAATTCAAGTCCCTAAACATCAAACTAAAAATTGAAAATACTGAATTGAAATAAAAGTCCCTAGACATTGAACTAAAGAAACAAAATATCTCATTTTATATGCTTTCGGGAACCCAACACCTTGCGAAGCTTTATTTTCAGCTTGAGCATTTTCACTTTCCGCTTAAGATGCTCAATTTCTGCTCGTTGGGTGGGCTTCTCGGTCACATCAGGACTCCGGACGCAAGGCGGTAGGAATCCGGTGTTGTTGGATGTAGAACGCCCGTGCATGGTGAATCTCCTCTTAGCCCTTCAGTCTCATGGGCACCAAAAATCTTCTACGGATGACATTCGCTCACGTAGTAATGATCGTTTGGATCTCGTTGAAGTAGTGTAATCATTTCGAATGAAACGAACTTGGAACAAATCTGTCTTGAGAGGTGGGGAATTTCTTGAAGAGCTTTGTCGATGGGCCACTCTATGTGGATAATAGGAGTAGCACCGGAAATGCCCCGTGGCGGGATTGGTCCATCATGATTGTGAAAAAACAGCCTCCTCAATGTGGAGCCATTTAGTATGCCATAAGAATGCCTTAGGATTAGGGTTTTTCAAAAATTAATCAAACGGGCATACTGTTTATGTGGGGAAAAATGTTCTAGAGCCGCAAATTTTTGTATGGGATGCCGAGAATCGTCTATCCTGAATTGTTTTATAAGATGCCCAAATCTTCTTATGTGGGAGAAAAACCATATTTGCAAAAGTTCGGGGAGGGCACGCATTGTCCTTTCCTCATTTTGTTTGAAACGGGTTAATGACAAAAATGTTTCAGCTAAAATCATATTCACATAATTTAGCCCGTGCAAACACGATTAACCACCCATGAATTGCAGGATTAATGGCATTTTTTCGATATGGAAAAACGATTAGCCCAAAAATGCTAACATGAAAATCCTGGCTTTTGAAATCATTGGTTGGTCTACAAAACATTTTCTAAGAATGAAAATGGACATGCAAAACAGTTGGCTTTGACAAGCTTTCCTTACTCTCTCGGCTTCGATTTTAAAAATGAGATAATTTAGAGATAGAATCTATCCGATAGGCGGCCTAACAAGTTCCTTTTCCGGGGGGCATTCTAATGGCAACACTATATTCTTCAAGTGTTGGAGTCAATTGAACTCACCAAACACAAAGGTGGAAGTCTGTGGACACCGGAAGTGAGGCAACGCCTATATCACACCCCGGGGATGGATGTTGATCTCTAACCAGCGGGAGAAGTCGGGCGATCTGGCTTTCACATATCTCCCGACCATCTTGATCCTAATTGGTCCAACCACCCCTTGAGCTCTTTTTTGGGAGTGGAAATGAATTGTATGTCGGTTTTTCCCCATTTTATATAAAATAAGGCCCGGCCAATGACACAATGTCATGGACCAACGAAATTGCAAGTAAGTAAATTACAGTAGTGAGAATTTAAACAACGTACTTTCACACGGTAATGGATGACAATCACATAGACACACGCATAAAAGTGAGGCTCGATTTCTGTCTAAACAGCTTAACAATGTGGAGCTAAAGGATGATCGACCGTTGCGGTCTTGCATTAACGAGTCGAGGTCCCCTAACTCCGGCTTAGTCGAATGGAATACTCGATAATCATGCAGTCTTGTGGATATGGACAAACACATTCGACACCATGAAAGAACTTTCGGAGAAAGGGAATGTCAACCTCTATATAACAATCTCGCTTTAGAAAGTATCATTCTCAACACCATCCTAAGAATCCTATCGCAGCCCGGAGTCCGGCGAATTCGTGTGTGCAATAGTGTAGTGCTAAAAACAATAAAACATGCATAACGAGTTTAATTGCAAACAACATTTTTATAGTTTAAATTCAACAATTCATCCTTAACTCCAGCTGCAAAACAAGGGTTAGCAAAGACTACTCCCCTTATACCTCCCATCTGCAAAAACATTTAACATTTTATGTTAGGAGCGTACCTTGTTTCCATGCTGCCAAACAAAATATTTTAAAAAGAAACAGGCCTATGTCCACTATGAGTTTTAACTCAATCCCTAGTGGATCATGAAGGCTGTCGCGACCTTCCAAAATTTTTGAAGGTGAATTAACTAAGAAGGCTAATGGATTACTAAGTCGAAGACTTGGCCCGAACTCTCCCAAGTCCCTACCAATCGCGACTTGATGTTAAGAAATTAATCTATTCAAACATGCAATTATACTCAATTTGGAGCCACTAATCAATTAGGGCTGGTTAGAAACCCAAGTAAAGTATTGGAGAATACTTTACTATTGTAGACAAAGATTCAAAAGGTTCGGGAACATGGTTACGCTAGATTAGTTTAACGCCCTTTCGGTACCTTTATTTTAATTTTAAAAATATTTTGCGAGCAATGTTGATTAATATTAACCTAAGCTCTGCATGCAAATGGTGGTCATGCGGGTACTGTCAATAAAATAACATTCAATAAAAATGCTAATAAAAATGCATGCCCTAAACATGATTTCTAAAATGACAAGACACCTAATTTTCTTTTTCTTTTTTAAATGTTAATTATATGCAATCTTAATCTAAATTTAATATGCATGGATTTATTTTAATGACATGCGAGATCCAATTCATATGGTATAACTTAAACTTATCACTATATGTATGCAATCTAATTTATATAATCCTAAATATGCATGTGCTACGTGATATGGGATGAATGACATGGTATTTCTACATGCATGCTCTTTTATGATTTTTTTTTTTTATAATGATTCATTTTTTAATGCATATATGCAACTTATGCTAAATAATGATGATATGAGATTGATTATGAATTAACCTATTAACTAACCAAGGAAATGATCTTTTTATTTTTATTTTTATTTTATTTTTAATGACATAATGTTTTATTGAAAGAAAGTAACAATAGTGCAATGATCATGTTTTAGCATTTTCTTTTTTATTAAAAAATTAAACTATAACTCATATGGCATGCATAACATTTTTTGTTCCTCTTCTTGTTTTACTAAATGAAAAGTGACTTAATATGAAATATGTATGTTGCTTTAATATGAAATATGTATGGACCTAAGTACCTAAGTTCTAGATATGACAATATGTACTAATAAACAAATTCTAATTAAACCTATTATGCAAATTAATTAATATGTACCTAATATTTTTGGATTCTTTTTATTGAAATTCGAATTAAAACTAATTAGACTAACTAAAGTGAATGATATTCTAATTTATTTTTAGGAATCAATTTAACTTACTATATCTTATCTTAAAAAATTATATAAAAGAAATCAAGACATGCCAACATTATTTGAAATTAGTCCTAACAAAAATCACCCATCTAAAGTGTAATCTAAAAATTATAATCCTATAAATGCAATTCTAATTTACTGGCCCTAAAAATATAGTCTAATTTACTAAACCTAAAAGCTCTAATACAATATTTAGATTTTTATGTATTTTCTGATTTTTATTTTTATTTTAGTCTTTCCAAACAAGTAATTATTTTAAAAGAATGAAGATAAGAATTAAAATAACCGAAAAAAAATAATCCGCTGTCTCATGGATTAAATTAACAATTATTTTAACTCTATACTAATTTAACGATTGAAATATTATCAAAATTCCTAAAAATTAAAGTAATTAAAAAAATGACCCGGCGTCTTACCGGGTCAAATTAATGATTACCTTAATTTGAGATAAAACCCCTAATGTCTACAAGGTTTTACAAATTATTGACATACAATACTACAATTCAAATAATTAAACTAAATGAATGCTATCAAATAAAATAAACAGAAAAATAACATAAAAATAAAGACAGTAAAATAAACTAAACTACAAAAAGGTAAAAGTAAATATATAAAAAAAACTACCTAAGGAGGATAAGCCAACGTCAACGAGGAAGCGGATCGCAGGCAGAGGCGGTGCGGAAGCACGGCGTCAGCGAGGTCGGGGATGGCGAGGAAGGTCCTGGTGGCCGGAGCCGGGGCTGTCCGTCGGAGGTCGGCGGATTCGGCCGTAATCACACCTACAGCAAAACAAAGAAGGCAGTAGGTGGCTCTGTTCAGGCTGCAGCAGCGAGCAGAGCAGCAAACTCAGCAGCAGGGAGGTCACTCGGGCGTGCAGGCAGCAAGGGCAGAGACGCGCAGCAGCAGATGCAGAGGTCGCGGCAAGCTTCGGGAAGACCAACGAAAGCAGCGGTGAAGGCGTGCGGTGCTCCGGGCAGTTGCAAGTCGCCGGTGCGGGGCATCGGGTGAAAGTCTGCTGCAGGCGAAACGGCGCGGCTTCAGCAAGTGTCGGTGAGGGCTGGAGCGGATCACGAACAGAGCAGCGGTCGTCAGGGAAACTCGGAGCCGGCACAATGCAGACGTTGGGCAAATCTGGCTCGGGTCCGGTCTCGGCAGAGCTTCGGCAGAGGAAGCAGCGGACCGACAGCAGGGCAAACATTGGGTCGTCGCGGGTCGGTAGCCAGGTGTCGCACGGTGCGGCGGTGAGCTGCTACGGCGTTGACGCTCGTGGGTCAGGCAGAAACAAAGCCGAGGCGTTGCTGGTGATCGGGCGCAGGGCTGGCGGAGCGCGGCGAGGATAGGAAGCGCGGACGGATGCCGATGGAGTTGTGAGCGAGGCAGACGGCGGGCGTAGCGCTGGCTGGGGCGCGGTGGTGCAGTCGCGGCGGCGCGGGGTGGCGCAAGTGCGATGGGCAACAGGCACCGGCTGTTTGGAGAAGACAGACTGTAGCCCCTTTTTTTTTTTTTTTTCTTTTCTTGTTTTTTTTCTCCTCTCTCCTGTCACTCTCACGTCTCCTGTCTTTGTCTCTCTCTGCTGTTTTCTTCTCTGCCGCCCCCTGTTGCTGTTGTACTTCGGCAGAAAAGCCCAAAAAAAAAGCTTCAGCTGACTTTTCCTTTTCGAAACCTCTCTTCCCTTTCCTCTCTTTTCACTTTTTCTCCTTTTTCTTGCCCCGAAAGATGAAGAGAGCCCCCTACTTACCATTTCACTTGAGATTTTGATGGGTCTGCTGGGCTGGGCTCACTTTTATGTAGAAGCCTATTAAAATGCAACCTAAAATTTTGAACTCATATGATAATCTATATGGATAAATTAAAAGATGCTATATTTGGCCTACATAAATGGGATATCTATCTATTTTTGTTGCAATAGCCAAGAATGATCAACGTGAGGCTATATATAAGTGTGTATGGTCCAGGGTGGCGGTTCCACCCTAAAATCGTGAATCACCCACTAACGATTAGTTAGAAAAATAGGAATCGAAACCATTGGTTGCGTAGGATTAGGCTTGGGAACCGGTTGTTGATCCGATCTGGTTACCGAGTGGATCCATGGCCTCTCCTGAAATATCAACCAAATATTGCCAATCTTTTTTACTATAAAGTCTACAGCAGGAATGAGGGAAATCAAAATTGGCAAGATAATGAGAGAGAATTCTGTGGCTCGGAGCCTTGTAATAAAGAACCAAAATAAACTAGATCCCACAGGGTGCCGTAAGATCGTGCATTCTACCAAACAGACGTGATGGTTTTCATCTCGAAAGATCCCCAACAAAAGAACACTTGCAAACCTGGAAACACAAGTGATGAAGGGCAGATTACACACAAGGCAATTAGTAATACAGAAACTAATTGTTTCGACGAGGAAAATGCAAAACCAAGATAATCTAATTCTCATCACCTGTGGAACACTGGACCCTCCTCCCTCTAGGGCATAAACTGCTGTCCACTTTCATGATACGTACTTGAGCTCGTCCACATCCAGCGGATTGCATCCCACAACTACTTTCCTCTTCCTCAGTAGTTTTCTCTAGTACTAATGGACGACATGAGCAAGAGAAATCATCACCATTGGTGAGAAAGGCTTTTTAGAAATTTAGGGGTTTAGGGTTTTGGCTCGAACCGACCAAACAAACAAATAACTTATGGGATTTAGTGAGTAGATTGAAGATTAGGAGTTCGAACTTACAGTAAATGGAGGGGAGAGAGGGAGGCAATGAACCACAGTGTAGCTATCCGTCGATCAAAGGTGAGAGGCACGGCTGTGAGTCGAGAGATGGAGCGATGAACTATGGCGTGGCCGTGAGTTGAGACACACATGCAGCTGTGAGTTGAGAGATGGAGAATAGGAGATGCGGATGGAAACGAGACAGTGAGAGCTTGAGTGATTTCAAGAGACGAGATGGACTGGAGAACTATGAGAGAATAACATGACTGAGTTGAGCCCTAAATTTTAGATTTATTGATTTTGAATTTTTTTAATATGAAAAATTAATATATAATTATGATACATATTATTATAGTACCGTTCATCTAGTTTGGGTGGCGAGATTCGCCAATTGAGCTGGGAACCGGGTGGTACCTATTAGTTTCCATAAGTGAAACCGAGAACAGATCAATTCCCTTAAGAACCATCGGTTTGGGCCGGTCGATCTGGTTTTTAGGTCCAAGTGGGTCCCCGTTCCTTTGCACCCTTAGCTCTAGAGAGAGAGAGAGAGAGAGAGAGAGAGAGAGAGAGAGAGAGTTAGGAAAGATGATGTTGTCTGATTTTCATTAAGCTGTGATTGGATGTTGATTTGAGAATTTGAGAAAGATGGTGTTGTTTGGTTTTCATTAAGGCCCGATGATCGAAGGTTGATTCATGGTTCAATTTGCTTGAGACACATTGTTCTCAAATTGATTTTCATTGGATCTCCCTTCATTAGGTGGGTAGAATTTGTCGTGTTTTAGTGAGATTTATTTTTTCATCTCTTATGAAATTCATGTATATTGCCAAATATGATGTTCTTGATGTTGTTGCTGCCATGTACCTCTAGTATTAATTAGAGAATAATTTTATATACCTAATTTTGTTAGCGCAAATGGTCATCCCTCCTACTACCAGTAGCATATCTTCCATCGTTGTACTATTCTATCTAATTGTCCATCGGTTTAGGGAGGAAAGTAGCTTTATGTTGGAGTTTAGTCCCTAATATAGTTTGAACAACTTCAAAAAATGAGTAGCGACCCTTGGATCTCGATTGGATGCAATAATTTTAGAATACTGTCAATTTAGTTTCCTCTTGAAGAATTTTAGGACGCGTTTGGTAACGATTATGTTCTAGGGAATAAATTTTGATCATAAATGATTCTTTTTATTATATTCACAGGCGATTCTAAACATTTAAATTTGTTTAGTAGCATTCAAAATTTCTGATTAGAAATAGAATTATGTTTAATCTTAGTGCTTATTAATTCTTATCCAAATCAATTTATTTTAATTTTTAAATATTTATTTTACTTTTTTCCTTTTTCTCTATTCTTCTTCTTCTTCTTCTTCTTCTTCTTCTTCTTCTTCTTCTTCTTCTTCTTCTTCTTCTTCTTCTTCTTCTTCTTCTTCTTGTGGTCGGTGGCGGGCGACAACCTCACCCGTGTCGCCGGCCCTCGGCGAGCCGATTCTTCTTCTTCTTCTTCTTCTTCTTGTGGTCGGTCGCCGGACCGGCAACCTCTGATGTCGCCGGCCACAGCGAGCCGGTCTCGCGGGGGCAGGGGCGATGTGCGCACGGCCACCGGCGGGGCCAGGCGGAAGCCTTAGGTGGCGAGGCAAGCCTCACCGGTGGCCGGGCGAACCTCAGGGTGGGTGAGGCCCGCAGCCCTTGGCGGGCAGGCGGGCCTCATTTCAGGGCTAGGTGGGCCTTGTCGAGGCCCGGCGAGCCTCACCGGGCTGGGGCTCGCCGGGGGGGCGGGCGAGGCTGCTGCTGCCGGTGAGAGCTCGGCCTTGCCGGATTTGAGGAGGCCGAGCCTTGTTGGTGGTTAGGCTTGCCTCCCGGCGAGCTCGTCGAACCCGGCGGCGGCGAGGCGGCGGTGCGAATGGCGGCAAACGGCGGATGGCGGCGGTGGCGGACGGGCCGGCGGTCATGAGATAGGTGAAGGAAGAAAAAGAATTTTTGGTTTTTATTCTCAATTTTGATTACGGAATAAGAATCAACTTTTTATTCTTGATTCAAACATTTCCCGAGAACAAAAATTTTACTAAACACGATTAGAGCCCAAGGCGGTGCAGGAACAAAATCGGAATTTAGTGTCTTGTTTGGATGGTTCTTGAATAGGGCCTTAGTGTTTCGTGTAAAAACAAACATAGATCTTTTTTTATTTATTAAATTTCAAAAAGCATTTGTAAATATAAAATCATTCATACAAGAAAACAACTAATAATTTTTTTTCCAAGTAACTGTTGGTAACTTACCAACACCTTTATGAAATCACCAACTTCTTATAATTTGCGAAGTAGCAATTTTTTACTAACTTATCACCACTTCTAATTTAATAATTTTTAAAATAAAATTACCAACGTAATTAAAATGATTTACTAATTTTTATTAGATTAAATTAACTAATTTTGAGTCACCACCTCTTATTTTAGTTGTTTGTCAACATAAATTACCAACATGTTTTGGGTCATAAGCTCTCATTTTATCAGACGTCATACTCAAATGTGATTCATATTGGCTCCACCGTGGCATTTATATATCTCATACTCTGGTGTTGTACTTGATGCCTTGATGGCAACATCAGCTGTAGTTAGTTAGATTTGGCTATGGAGGGATTTTGATTAGAAAATTTGTAAAAATGGAAAAAACTGATAAAACAAATAAAAAATATATAAATTTGATTATATATAAAGGGATGAAGGGTAGAACTTTTTATTAGATGTGATCCAAGCTCGCTCAACATCAATCGTACAGCATTACAGATACAACACCAGAAGCTTCCGCTTCACGACTTAATCACTTCGAATCACATATCTTTCCAGTAATATGTAGATCTATACTACTTCGTATTATGATTTCGCCATTTTTCCGTCCGTCTCTGATTTTGAATAAAATATTTCCTCTAACCATCATTATGATCAGTTGGTGGATTACAAACATGAAATACCCCAAATTACATTTAGTTAATATAGTAGAGTCTAATATCCATAACTGGTAATTCACGAATTCTAGACAAAAATTAAAGAGGATTTGAAGGCCTGGGTCTAATAGAGGATATAAATTTCTTACGTCGTGTCCCATGTACTTTGCTTTGCCTTTCTGGTCACCACGCCTTGCTTGGACTTGATCGCACGGAACAAGCGTGTGGCCAATGTTTAGGATATCATCTTGGCACACCTTGAGCTCATGGAGCCGTTTTGATAACTCTATAAAATAAATTTATTTTACATATTTTAGGTAATAAATAATACAATATTTGTGAAAAAAAATATATTTGGATTTACTTTTATTTACTCAAATTTTCCTTGTTTATGTAGCATAATGTTACATGGAGAAAATAAGGAAAAAATTGCAAATAGAAGGAAAGAAGAATTTTGTAACTCGGGATGTGTTAGCAATTGGATGCAAATTAGAATTTTGTGATTTATTCCTAATTTCGTGTGAAAGTATTGGAAGGTGGATACCAAATTAGAATTCAATGATTTATTCCCTAATTTTATGCAAAAAATAAAAATAAAATAAGCAATTGCTTTGTGATAGAAGTCTTGGATGTACCTACAAATAGGATAACTTTGAGAGCTTGGAAAGACGGTTAGGTTTTTATATTTAAAATCATTTTTCATTGTTCTGGGAAAATTTTAAGTATTTTGAGAGAAGACAAAAAGTGGCTATAGAATTCTTGTTTTTCATCAAGATGTTCGACTTAATTTATATTTCCATTTGTTAATCTATTATATTCTAATTTTCTTTTGTTAGAGTTACGATGTAGTCTGATTATGATGATATGAATTTCATGCTTTTTATGTTTTATAAGTGATTTCTTTCATGCAAGTTATATATTATTATGATTAAAGCTTTTAAATGATTGTCCACCATTTGAATGATCTAGGGTGCGTTTGTTTGTGTTTAATGTTCAAAAATTATTCCGAGAACGGAAATAGAAAAAACTATTTATGTTAGAGGAATAATTTTGACCCGAGGAAAGACGCGTTTGGTAAAACATTTCCGGAAATAAAAAATAAATAGAAACACGTTTGGTAAATTTATATTTTTTATTTCTTTTAATTTTTAAATATTTTTATTTTATTTTTCCTTTTTTTCTTTCTTTTTTCTTCTTTTCGCGGCGACCTCACCACAGGCTGGGCGAGCTCGGCCTCGTCGGGCTCGCCCGGCCAAAGGCGGGGACCTCACCACAGCGCGACGACCGGCCTCGCCTTGGCCCAGCAAGCTTGGCCCCTCGCCCCAGATCCGGCGGGCCAAGCGTCGCCGGCCCCCAGGCGAGCTCGGCCTCGGCTGGATGGCGAGCTTGGCTCGCCTAGCCAAGGCAGAGCGGAAGCCTCGCTAGAGGTCGGCGACCTCGCCCGGCCCACGACTCGGCTCGGCTTCGCCGGATCTGGGCAAGCTTGAGCTCGCCCACCAAGGCGAGACCGAGCATCGCTAGGCGCGGGCGGTCGGCATCGCCGCACCTCGACGGCGTGGGCGGCCCCTCGACGGCCGGTTGTCGGCCATAGTCGGCGCAACAAAAGAAAAGAAAGAAGAAAAAAAAAAAGAGAAGAAAGAAAGAAGAAAGAAAATTTGTTCTTCAAAAGTGTTTTATTTTGGAACAAAAAAAATAATTTTTTTGTTTCTTATTTCCGTTCAATTTTGTTCCGGGAACAAAAAATAGAGTTTGAACAAAAATGCAAACAAATGCGTTTACGATTCTTTTTTTGTTAAAAGGGAACCAAAAACAAAATTTTTGTTCATAAACAGAACAAAAGAACACAGCCTTGCATGCCCTAATGTGCATGTTTAAGATTGAGAAATGATGATACGTAATTTGCTCCTTATAATATAAATCATGAATTAAATGTGGATAGAAATATATCACATTATTTGTGTGGCTTTCGGTGATAAGGTGGTCTAAAGATTCATTATAAATTAAAAATGTTCACAAATTCTAATGCACTTTATTTATTTAAATTCATATAGAGATATAGTGAATTGATAAACTGAATAAGTTTGCTATATCCAAAGATAAGATAGTAAATAGATTAGAAAATTCTACTATCATATATTTGACATCGTTCTTATACTCATAATAATCTAAATACATATTTAGTGGCTATGGTAAAATTGGATGCTTTAACGTATTTATTTGATTGATTAACTACTTTTAGTTATAGAATTTTGCTTCTAAGATTGTCAATTTTAATTTATTCTCAATTTTATTTTGATTTATTAGATCATTTTTATAATCACTACATTTTTATATTCAATTGGCTTATTAAGGGTTAAATGCAATATAAGTCTTAAAACTTGTCACAAAAGTACAATTGAGTCCCAAAATTTTAAAAAGTGTAATTAAATCCTAAAATTTATCACAAAAACGCAATTGAGTCCTAAAACTTTCAAAAAATGCAATTAGGTCATAAAAATTGTTAAGAAAGTACGATTGAGTCATAAAACTTTCAAAAAATGCTATTAACGAAAGGACTTGATTTGATCAATTTGATAAATTTTAGGATTTGATTATGCTTTTGAAAGTTTTTAAAAAACGTAATTGCACTTTCATGACAAGTTTTAAGACTTAATTTCATTTTTGAAAATTTTAAGACTTATTTACACTTTGTTGACAAATTTTAGGACTTCTAATGCACTTGTCCTGTTTAATAATCATTAATCTCTATAGGATGATATCTTTTCTCATCATTATGTTACTTGTTCGTCGTTCATTTGGCATTTTAGAATTTTATGAACATGTTCTTGATTAGGTTGAAATCCGATTAGAATGTGTAACCAACCTTAAAAGATTCGATATTTCTTAAGTTAGTGTTAAATGGATACGAAGAGATCGAACCTTCCCTTTGCTTTCTCATTGCACATATCCACAATTTCTCATTCATAAATTAGATATTTGATTGAGCAAATCAAGGGATGGAGAAAAAATAGCTATGTCATCGTGGTGGAAATAAGTTATCAAACTCTATTTCTTTTGAGGTAAATGAATATCATAAATCCTTTAATGAACATAATGCCAAGTCAGTTGGTATCTCCATAAGTGAAAAAATGCTTAACTATGTGGTTTATACTAGATTTGTTAAAATGGATTATAGACCCATTTTTTTTAAATAACTATAAATTGATTCAAACCCAACTCTATGGGTCATAAATAAGTTTAATATGGGTGCTAAATGGATTCACAAATCACTTAAACCCAACTCACCTCTAAAGCTTTTCTTCACTCCCGTCCTCACTTGATCTCATGTTCATTTTGTGACATCCTAAATTTTTGACTCTGCTTTCAATTCAATAAATTGGGCATTTTCATCGGCAGCTTATAGTGCTGTTCTCAAAAGTTGATCACTTGTGAGATAACTAGACTATCTAAGAAAGCCATTAAGGATTTTAAGGCAAATAGACTTGAGGATTCGACTAGGAATTGGCTGCTCGATCGTGTTCATCCGTCAAGATCCATTTATGGCACAAACGTAAACCGATTAGAGATTAGAGATAGGTCGGTTCAGCGATATGTGTGGTTATATGTGGGTGATCCCACTAAATTGCAAAATTCTTATCGATCGACACTAGTTTGATTTTTCTATTATTTTAGTATCTTGTGTCCGTATTTGAAATTTTGAGATTTTCACGACAGCGAGTCGCCAATGTGTCGAAGGGGTTCATTGTGGGCTCGAAGAAAATCGATTATAGGTCATTTGCACTGAAAATTTTTAAAGCTACCTAATAGCTTAGGTCACGCTAAAACGTGTCGAATTGAAAGTAACCTCGAATTTGAATCGATTTCAGAAATTGAACGTTATGTCATGTCAAAATAAATTCTAGGAACGTCGGCTCGGTCTCAGAAAATTTTTCTATAACCCAGACTTTTTGGAAAAAGTCGTCTAGGGCACGTTTTTGTCCAAAAATTGTAGGGGTCGTTTTTATTGCGAAATTAGGAAGCAAGTAGGATCAATTGGTGAGGAAAAATATCGATTTGATCATTGAGGTGCTAATTGAAATTATGAGGTCAAATTGGATTGAATTGAAAAGTAATTAGTGTCTATTTGATGCAAAACCCATGAAATTCGTATGTCCCCCACCCCGCTTTTGGACCATTTAAGCTTCTAGATGGGGAGCATGGGGGCTAGATTGTGGCCAAAGGAAGCCAGATATGGTTGAGGATGGTCAATGGGACAAATGAGAGGGAAAATGTGAACCAAGTGGCCCCCTCTTGCAGCTTTTTCTTCCTCAATCCATTTGCTTTCTTCATTGTTGAGTGCTTAGAAGCTTGAGAAAACCATAGAAGCAAGCCCCCTTGCCCGTTCGACCAAGCCGCATGCCTTTGGACTGTTTCCTCATATGTTTTCCTTTATTCTAGTTTCTGCTTCAATAACCTTTCGCCAAGATCTGAGTTGAAAGTACCCTTCCCGGACCAATTAGCCAACGATCCACCCATCATCGTGACCAGCACATCGAGACCATTCCAAAAGAGCCCGACCCCTCGCCCCGAACGGGCATGGGCCATCTGTCACGGCTGCCGCAAGCAACCTATCGCCCAGATCCGTCAATCCACCTATTTCACGTGTTTCTTCATTTTTCTTCCATTTCCAACCATTCCTTTGCCCATTCCAACCTCCAACAAGACCCCATAGACCTCGGGTACCCCTTTGGTTGCGATCACCCACTCGCCGAAGCTCCAATCAGCTCGTTTCCTCATTGTTCAGCCGTTGGTTCTCCTCTGTCCCAGCAAGCATAAGAAGCCGACCAGCTTTGTCTCTTTTGCATCCCAAAATAGAGCAAAACCAATGGGTTTCCAACCTTTGTGTTGGCCCGTTTTGGAAGTGTTCCGGTCCCGAAAGCTAGGCCCGCTTTGGAGATAGTCGATTCCTTTGTTGCGTCCCGTCAATTTGAGCCAATCGGATCACGAAACAAATGAGTTTAATTCACTAATCCTCGCTTAATATGTTAATTTTGCTTAGGGGTTGATTAGTTTAGGTTAAGATGGATTAGATGGTTAGATTAAATTAGTTTAGTGAATTTAATTATTTGCCTTCGCATGTTAGGTGGTTAGTTAATATAATTAACAAGTAAATAGACTTTAGTATTTATTCAGAGTCTCGAAAATGTTTCAGGCCCGTTTCGGCATATAATTAGGCATTACGTACCTAAGTATGCATTTATTTAATATTTTTTCGTAATTAATTATTTATTTATTTATTTTCTGGAAATTCAACCGGGATGGTCGGTGGCCGAAATTTTATGTTGAGTTCGGTGGTGTTTTTTGTTTATTTAGTGAAAACTAGTTTGTGACAATTGAGTGAAATTGGTGATTATAAGGATTTATCCTAAAAGTGATTAATGTGGGTATAAATCTAAAACTTGCCAAAATGGGGCCGTGATGCCACTAAATATTGAAAATTGCCAAGATAGTGGTGATCCCCTAAATCTAAGAATTGTTAAGTGGGGTCGTGATGCCACTACATGAAAATTGCCAAGTGGGGCCATGATGCCATTAAACCTAGAAAATTGTTAGGTGGGACCGTGACCACAAAATATAGAAAAGTTGCCAATGGGGCCGTGATTACCACTTAATCTACGTTGTGCTGTTAGGTCGTAGCTAGAGTTGAGAATAAATAATCAAGGTGTATTTGTGTGATGGTCTCAATGACATGTATGGCTCATGGTCGATTGATCGATGGTTCAATCGATTGAATTGAGTGGATGATGTGATGGTTAGTATTTATAAATTGAACTGACTTGCAGAAAGAGGCGAGGCTAAAGTAAATCCTCTACGATGCTGATTGTGCTTAGGCAACCCTTAGGGCGTAATTTTCTTCCCTAATCGGGTCTTAAAGGGTTTAATTTGCTTCTCACCCCATTGTAGAATAACATTTTCAGGTCCCTAGGTGACGGCCGTGGAGAGCTAGAAGTCTCGAAGTTTGGAATGTGGAAGAAGCATAATCTGCAAACTTGTATGACTAGTTAGTCATAGGAAGTTCCCTTTTGATAAGCGGATAATTTTTTTGTAACCAACCGTGGTTTTGTGTATAAACCCGTTGTTTATAAAAGACTTGTAAAGTTAGTTTTGAAAAATATGGCTCTACTTTCCTATCCCATTGTTTTATTGTTTGGGGATTTATATATTGCTTCCCGCATACGTATATTAAAATGAAAGGGTCGTGATATGTCACAGGACATCGCTATTATATCGACAAGCGGGTTGAGCACGTGCTCGGAGAATCGGGGCGTGACACGCTTGCTCCTTACTCACCCTAAGTTTAGGTATGGGTTTTCCTAGATTTAGTTGAATATAGAAGTGATTTAACAATATCAATTAGATTAAATACGTGTTGGGTATGGGTCATTAGATTTATTGCACGGAAGTGAGTCAAAATGTGTTAATGGATCAATTTAGATCGAACTATTTTCGACCGACCTAACTCCTTCCATTTGACTAGTCTAGTTTACACCCTCATTGATCCTTGAAGAGAGAAGGAAGAAAAAAAAATTAAAGACTTGCTCAGGATCAACAATATATAGATGGAGTTGATTAGCAGTGGAGATCATCATCTACATTGGACGACCGAATGTCCGCCGCCATGTGGTGAGCATTTTCGGATGATGATCTACGAGACCCGCAATATCATATCGATCGATTGTGTCGGGGTCGCATACTACTCGCATATCAAAAGCTTTGTTGTCGGTTTCACATTCTCTTTCTCGTTTGGATGGGATTCATGCCAATCTCATTTGTTCAGTGTGAAAGCAAATAGAAATGGTATATCAAAGCAGTTCACCTCTGATGAATGTGGTCACGGGATGGCCGGAGTTGTGTAAGGGAGTAGCCATTAGTCAATTGGGTTTTGGTTTAACCTTTTCCTTTTGTCTTCTTTCCTTTACGAAATGCTTTTCAAGCATCACGCAATGGTATTTTTATATCAGTCGTCCGACCCGTTATCCCTTCCGGATTCGTTACTGCCTTATTGTCTTGATTATCAACTCTCGCGAAGTCAACTCCTCTCGATGTGAGCATTCCCATAACATCCCACGGGGATATACGACCGGTCAATGTCGATGGCTTCTAACTTCGAATTTCATTTTGTTGGGATAATTTACGTTAATGCGAAATCCTTTAAGAAGAAATGCTTGAGAAAAATAATTACGGCTGAAATTTGCGTGATTCGGTCAGGAGTATCGATGCCTACATCAACGAGAAGAGCCAATAGTAAATAATCCACTATAATCGAATAATCGGAGTTTACAATCACTCAAATGCTCAAATGTTTCTCACACCTAAATTTAACCTAAAACCAAAGTGTTTATAAATCAACAACTCACTTAGACATTGACTCATGGCACAAAATTACTGTGCGTTCAAGCTCAAAATACAATGCTCTATGTATGCCTGGTTTGCGTACGTACAAATTTTGTGTTCTTCTTTCTTGATTGCGCTTCAGCTTGACGACGTGCGGCTCCTCCGTTTTCTTTTGAAGGGTTTTCAGCCGCGCACCTCCTGGGCAAGTTGCTATATATATATATATATATATATATATATTTATATGTGTGCCCAGAAACCTCGCGGACGTGCAGAGAGAGCCCATGCGGACACGTAGAGCTTGGAATTTCTCCTTGGCCCGTCCTATGAATATCTACTTTTGTCATTATAAATTACAATGAAAGCGTGGGGTTTGAGATTGAATAAGATTCGGGTGTCCTTTATAGATTTCAGATTAGAAAGCACGAGTCACCACTCACCGAAATCCACATATCTCTGTTCTTTTGTAGAGAAATGGAATCCTACACTATACGAATCAAGAACCTGATGAATAGGCAAAATTCTGGGAAACTTCTGCAGAATGTCAAAAACACTCTGCTCTTTTAATTAATTGTTCATGAAATTCCAACAAGGATGATTTTTGAACTGTAGGTTTGTCACTTTCAAGGGAACAGAAGCATAATTAAAAGAATTATGAGGACAGATGACATGGGAATATCAAGGTTATTTTTTTTTAAAGAGGTGTTATATACTCACAGAACCTCAGCTTTCATATGCTAATTAGCTTAATGGTAGAATTTTCAACTTAGAATCAAAGAAAAATATATAATTAACGGGTGTTTCAAGACACTTATCAAGTAAAGAAAATTTAATATTTTAAGTACATGCTTTTGTCATATTATATTACAAATGTTAGCGGATTTATTTAATAAGTGCCATGAGAGTACATGTCACGAAGATTCTCAGGGAAATGGCAAATCTGTGCCCTTTTGGCACAAAAATCATGCTATATATATATCTGGTAGCCAGCTCTTTCTTTTTTTTTTTGATCTTTTTGTCATTAAAGACATCTAATGAAGGTAGCTTCTTAGGCAGGGTATCGTTTGCGCTGTTTCTATTATCTTAATTATATTATGAAGGTAGAGAATTCTGTCCAAATAAGAAACGGATGCCTTCCTGAGAAAGATCGTCCAAAATGCTCCTTGCAAAAATCTGATGCTATTTTTTCGACAGGTCACAAAGTTATGCTCAGATCTTTATAACAGTTTGGAAAACAGACATAAAGCTCCAGCTTTAGAGCTTCTGCAATAGTACTTAATTGATGACCCAGCAAAACAAGAAAGGTTCTTAACAGAAGGAGCGACCAGATTGTGCATAGAGGCTTTGCTCGTTGCATACGGAGCACCGCAGTTGATCCCATGCATCTTCCATGGTCCACAGGCCATCCCACAACACATCCTCATCTGTAGATGTTGATGATGAGGCCTCAGGAAGGAAGCATTATTGGCATTGAAAACAGAGTAGAACAAACACTGGTCATAGCCAGAGCTATTAGGTAGGCCCCTGCAATCTCGGGTCGGATTTGGGGTGTATAGCTGGACTCTGTGGTGGTCGTTTTCTTCGAGCAGGGACCAGATGCTCTTCATGTCGACCTGAGTCAGTTGCGGATGCTGCTGCAGTTGGGGCAGCTGCTGTTGTTGCTGCTGTTGCATTTGCTGATGTTGCTGCTGCTGCTGTTGCTGATGATGATGAAATTGTTGGCGACGCAGGAGACGCGCCGCGCGATCTCTCAGGGTTGGTGGGAGAGGCCTTGCCTTGTTCTTGAAATGTGTCCTCCAGTAGTTCTTGATCTCATTGTCTGTCCTCCCTGGCAAGCTTCTTGCAATTGTTGACCATCTGTTTTTCATTTTTCCAGTTTCGTTTGACAAGTTATTATGGAACATCTTACTATTATCGAAAACTTAATACAGAAAACTTGAGAAAGTTGAATTTACCTGTTTCCCCACCAGCGTGGAGCTCTAGGATGACGCTCTCTTCTTGAGGGGTTATCTGACCTCTCTTCAGGTCAGCCCTCAAGTAATTCACCCACCTCAATCTACAGCTCTTCCCATTCCTCTTGAGCCCTGCACAGACAAAACATATAAGACACTAAATTAATTTCCTTTTACTTCCCATAATCTCAAAATTCAACTCTATGTTTTTCCTTCCCTTGATGCAAAAGCCTAGTGATAAAAGCTCATGCCATTGAAACAGAATGAATTTAGGAAACTAGTGTGGTTTGTAGCCCTCAAAAGAAAACAAGATGAGACTTTTCGATAAGTTTTTGTGGGGATATCTAGGTAATAAGTACCAATAATGCATAAACAAGAAGGCAACGAATTTAAGAGGATCATAAGGTTACTCCACTAAAAGAGAAATAAACAAATTTAAGAGGATTGCGAGGATTGCATCGCTAAAAGAAAACAAAACCATGAAAAGTTTCAAGAGGCTTTTGTGGGCATCCTAAGTTCTAATGGTGCATAAACATGAAGGCAACTAACTAAAAGAAAACATACATAAGATCCAAAGATTAAGAGGTTTATCATGTGGAGATGCTGATTGATTGAGTAGTAAATGAATATTAAAAAGCATGCATATGTATGTGTTACCTGTGAGCCTAGCTACAGAGTTCCATCTTCCTTCCCATGCAACTTCACATACTCAATGAGTAACTTGTCTTCCTCAGCAGTCCAGGGACCTTTCCTCCACGCCTCTTCCATGGAGTTTGAGCCCCACCCAAAGTTCCCCGTCATTGCTACCCAAGACATGTAACTCTAAAGGGCTCAAAAAGAGAAAAGGGAAGGGAAAATTATTCTTGCTAACTAAACAAGGTGGATCCTGAATTATGACTCTTTTGGTTTGGTTGGGTGTAATTCTTTCCAAAGATCTTCTGTGGCAATTTGAGTTGGTGTGCATCCCATATTTATAGTGGCACTTGAGCAATGTGTTTCATGGCATCACCAAATTTCTGTCGCTTTCAAATCATCCCTATCCTTTCCACTGTTCAAGGTACCGGAGGGTGATCTCTGATAAAAACAAACCATCCACAATGACCCTTTTAACCCCTTTTCATCTTAAGTTAGTTTTGTTCATTTTGTTGGGGCATTAGATAATAAGGTCACCCCCAACCAAATGACCTTTTTCGAGTTCAATCGAAAGGACATACAGAGGGCAGCAGGAGAATTCATTCACCTGTTGAGGCATTGGGTGACATGCTCTTATCAAAGATTATTCACATCTGATCTTTTACACATATTTTTATGATGCTAAAGCAAGACAAAGTGATCGAGTAATCTCTTGGCATGAGGCCACGTATAACTAGTGATTATGCATCTAGACACAATAGGAGCTAATTTAATCAATCAATTTAGATTTTACAAGCAAAAGCGTGAGAAAAGCTAGTGCACAAAAGAATACTCGGTGGATGGGAATTCTTTACTACTGAAAGCCACAAGGCCACCAATGTCTCTCCAACAGCTGTTGTCCTTATATACTAATTAAGGAGGTCGATCCATGTAATCTACAATAAATCTATTATTTTATTGTATTGTTGGATGCCAGATCGGGTTTTGGGGCATTAAAATAATGAGGCATGGATGTACTCTAATTGCGTCACCAGGGACAGGTGTTGCATTCTGGGTCATTTTTTATGCTTCTGGAAACTTGCGGGCCATTTTTTTTTTCCTTTTAGTTTCTGTACACACCATGCTTCTTTGATAATGAGCTGACGCCCTTTTGGTTTCTATGCTTGATTTTGAGAATTGATGGTCATGCCAAGCGCTCATTTTCCTTATGATTCTCACATTTAATAAGAAGTAGGTAGGGTTTGAAAGTTTTCCCCAAATTAAGAGGTTTATTATTCATGTAATTTATAGAAAATAAATGATTTGAAAAATATTTTTAAAAGTGATTTTTTACATCACCGACAAAAATGAATGAATGATTTTATTATTTATGAAAATATTTATAAAGAATATGTTGTCAATAGTAAATTTTTTTATCAACTAATTATTTCAAATGATACAAATAATCTTTTTTGAAAAAAATTCAAATTATTCATTTCCCATAAATAAATGGAATCTTTTATCAACTAATTATTTCAAATGATACAAATAATTTTTTGAAATTTTTTTTTTTCAAATTATACATTTCCTGCTAAATAAATGGAATCTTAGAAGGAAAATTTTATATCACTTTGAAATTGGAAACTGAGAGGAATTGCGTGGTCCCCTAAATGATTTTTCCATGAACAGTGATAATACCTCTACATGTCGAGCAGCACAAAGTATTTCCCTCAATGAAATGATTAATTAGACTTATAAATTTATAGGTCGTATGTAGATTGCTACCAGAATATTCTTCTATAGAATATATTTATAATATCCACTTTTGATATGTAAATAGGTTTCATCGCAAAACGACATCCTTAAGGAGACTTGACTCTCTTACAAGCTCAAAGAAACATCCCCTAGTGTATGACCAACAAAACAAAGAACAGAATCAATCTACTAGTACCAATCAATATCCCTAGACAAGTAATCCCCTCGGCCTTAACCATAGATGTATCAATCAAAACTAAACAAAATATAGACCCTGCATCAATTGCAAAGACTTCCAACACCATTTTTGGAAGCACGAAGGAATAAAGATGCAAAAAGAATGATCTCATAATTCTAAAACAGGTCTCTTTTTCAAACTTCGAAATTTTTTGAAGGTTTTCAGAATTTTCCAACCCGAATTTCTTACCCCCATTTCCCCAATTCCACAGACAGAACATTAATCAAATGATTTTGCTAAACAAATAGTTAGTATCATTGATTTGTTTAACTACAAAATGCTCCTAATAAAGTGGGCATCCGAAAAAAATCTGTCCTTGATACTAAAAACTTGTCGAATTCCTAAAGCTTGTGTGCCTACAAGTACCACCTTATGAATAGAGAGATAAAAGATCACTAATTATTTGCGTCGTGATGTCGTGATGTAATGAACAAAATCTTGTACGAATGGTACCTTATCCTTCTTTTTAACTTTTCCTAGAATGTCTTGTCAAGATTGATCATAATATAATCAATGGATGTCTAGATGTTGTGGGGTTACAATGAAAAAAATAATTACTTATCTTCTTCTTTTCCAAGCTTGAAAAGACAAAAAATCTTGAAACATAACCACGATGTTCTGTGAAACAAATGCTTTTTCGAAGATTAATACTAGGTACACCGTAAAGTTACACAAACAGTCATAAATAGAATTTCTCATTCACTGATGGAGTAGTAAAGTTACCAAAATTGAAAATTGTTTACATGTTGAATTTGGTCTCTATTTGAGTTTAATAATACACGTTCAAGATACCAAATGAGAGCCCGCCTCTTCGACGGCACCTAGTTAACTCTCCTAACATATTATTATTTAAATCCTTGACAGCACCGAAAGTTGCTGGTCTTTTTAGTTCTAATTTGAAGTCACAAATCTTGATCCGATTTCTCATATCTGATATAAAGTTTTTGTTTTGGCCAGATGTGTCATCATAAAGCCAGTGAGAGACTAACCTATGAAAATCTGAAGCAGATCCCAAGAAGAAAAGTTTTTATCACGCTTTCTTTTCTTGTTTATTACTTTTTGAGATGAATTCTGAATTTGTTGTTGTTTAAACTTTTCGTAAAGAGATTTTCATGGCCCAATTTTAAAGTCCATATAATAGTACTAGTGATCAACTCATGACTCTCGCACGAAGAGACTTACAAGACAAAATCTTTTCCACCCTTTTTTAAGATCATAGGTTGTATTTTTTTAATAAATTTTTAATGCGCATCTAAGAGGGAGAAAATGATAGATATCTAATAGAATTATTATCATATCATTTTCGGCCTGCAAGCGTGGTTCTTCGCAACAATCTATCATTAAAATGTCGTACTTTTCGTCTCTATTTGTGAGATAAGTAGATATATATTGAGGATAGTTTCTTTTTCTTTAATCTTTTAGCACGAAAATTTTCTAATAGCCGAGACATCAAAAAGAAATTCAAAGAACCACTTGTTTAATATGATAATTTACATTGAAAGTAGTAACTAGCAACGTGCTTTCATTAAAGCACTTTTTACGTGATAAGTTTAGAAACATATAAATGACTTAAAAGACAACAAACAAACATGATGGAACACCTTTGTTAGTTTTACGTCAAGAAATTAGTAACGCATTCACATCTAGTAAAAGTCAAATTAAGTGTGAAAACACTTATCAACTTTAATGTATTAAGATATGTAACTTGTCGTGACCGTGAAGTTCGTATTATAAAGAATATAATATGGCCCCATTTTACTTATATAATTGCTCAAAAGAAGCTAAGAGAGCCCCTCCTATTTATATCTTTTGGAAGTCACTTTCTAAGTGACTCATTTGCAATTTATAGAATCACTGTCAATTATTCTAAATGCTTAAACTTTTATATTAATGCGTGATTTAATATTTAAATGTTATAATACTCTCCCGACGTTTAGTCAAGTTTTTTTCCTATTATTAAGTGTAAATTTAATTGGAGAAGCAAATGAGGTCTAGAATATTCAAATTCAGGACCTTCAACTCAATATCTTGAAAATTTTATAGATTTGCCGCCAACTCTTCTAAAAGTTTAAACCTTTAAATGAATGCGTGCTTTATTATTTAAATATTCTAACAACTTCTATATCCAAATAATAGAAAACACAAATTTATTTATTTATTTATTTATTTATTATTAAGACGCATGTATGGGGTGTTAGGCAAAAGAAGTCCTACATCGGATATGTGATGTAAGGTAAAACGGTTAATATTTATTGTTAGTTTATAACTCATTAGCTTAACTTTCTACACAAAAATTGATCTAATTAGCTCAAATATAGATTCTCTCTAATAATCTCTGCAAAAATGAAGGTACCGGACTTTTTGTGGTACATTTTTACAATTTTCTATTGCTAAACGAACAAGAAAATCTTGGTATCATGCATATCTACAAGACACTAGTAGATCCAGAATCCAATACAATAAAACTTGTGGTGAAAGAGAATCATCTCCATTTCTCCTTTGAATAAACGATTCGACATACTATTCAAAGCGTGGCGGGATATTTCTCGGGAATTAATTTTTATACGTCAGTGGAGCTACAAACATTAAATTTTTGCGAGATAGTTGCCGGTGGGACCCTGCGAATATTTGCATGTAATTGATTAATAGATTGAATGCTCAAACTAGAATGATTACAAGATCTTTTAAGTGTACTGCTATGTTAACTTTCCAAGCGAAAGAACAAACAAAAACATCTAACTCCAAGGCTTAACATGCGTAGAAGCTAAGGATGTGTGACTTTACAGCAACAAACCATTACGCTTGGAAGATTATCGACTTTACAGCAGCCGTGATTGACATGTCCGATTCCATGCGATTTGCCTGGCTTATTTTATCGGAAAAGTTAAGAAAAATAGTTATTTTTGTGAAGTGTGCCCTATTTTTCTGGGTAAATATCAACACATTCTAATTTCGGTGATGTAACTAGATTCATATAGTATTGACACCACACAAATGTTGTCGTACTAGTTTCATCAAGTGCATTTAGTGCGTTCACTTACCATCGGAGATAAGCTTCCTACATAGTATATAGTTCATCTTTTGTTCATTTTGTAAAATATTGGTGGCTAGCGGAGGCGATGCGAGGGACCATTAGCCTCCAGATTAATAATTCATGCTAAATTGCATCATGACATCCCAAATCTCATATTGGTAGGGATATCATTCAGAGATAAGATAGATCCCTGCGAGGTCATGCCTAGGGATAGAGCTCTTGACCCCCTTATATCCTGAGGGGACAAATATTGGAGAAGTTACCAAAAACAAAAAAAAACAAAAAAAAAACTATAAACATATTGTACTTGTGGTAAGTCACTACTAAACTTTTCAATTTGGCCAATTGAGTGCTAAACATTTTGATAATTTGCCAATGTAGTCTATTTGATAAATTTTGATCGAAAATTGTTGATATGGATGTTAGCCATTTTACGTGATATGATTGGTGTTGATACATAAAATATTTATAATATTTTATTTTATTTTGTTTTCTTTCTAATTTTTCTTTCTTCTTCCACTCGGTTGTTGGGCCACAAAGTGATGTTCGTGACTGGCCACAAGCAACGACCTATAAGAGGTGACCTTGCCCGTCGTTGCAAAGAAGATGTAATGTGTTGAGTAAAGTCCCTTGAGGTAAAGTTCGTGTTTGTGAAAATTCTTAATGTTTTCTCTAAACACCTCTCCTTCTCCAACGTGATATGATTCTCTAAGAAATACAGCTTGGTTAGTTAGAAGTGTTCTTGTCCGGCACCCTTGAGTGTCTCTATGCTCTAAACTAAATTTTTGGGTAGCTTGCCGCTAAAAGGCTATCCTTGAAAGGCTTGAACAAGGTTCGCCCACTATGGGAAGGCATACCTATAGCAAGCTTTTTCCGGTTCCCTAGTTCTAAGCATAGGTCCCCTCATTGCCAATCAACAAAGGAATAAGGAAAAAATAGAAAGAAAAGAGTAAATAAAACAATAAAAAAAATTAAAAAAATGTCAACGTCATCTGCCAACTATGCCAAATGGATGGCTGGCATCTATGACGGCGATTTCTAGCCAAATTGACCTGATAGACTACATTAACAAATTGTCAAATATTTATGACTTAGAGCCTGTTTGGTAAAAGTTGTTTTTATTTACTGGAACAAAATTTATGTTCTTTTGTTCCGAAGAATGAAAAAAGAAGAAAACGTGTTTGGTAAAACTTTTGTTTCCGGAAACAAAAAATCTATTTTTTTTTGTTTCTGGAAATAGATTTGGAACAAAAACAAGAAGTAAAAAAAGTAACTTCTTGTTCTTGGGAACACTTTCTAAAATCAATTTTTCTCTCTCTTCTTTTTCTTCTTTTTTTTTTTTTTTTTTTTTTTTTGTATTCTCTTTCTTTTCTTCTTCTTCTTCCTTTTGGCTGGCAATCTCGCTCGAACGTCGTCGAGCCTGGAAAATGTCGAGCCATGACCTCGCTGGCCAACGCGTAGCCCGGCCATTGCTAGGCCAGGGCGAGGTCGACCTCATGCTACCTAGGTGAGGTCGAGCCTTTGCCGGTGGCCCGGCGAGGCTCGCCTGGCACCAAGGCCATCAACAAGGCTTGGCCTCACCTAGATTTAGCGAGGCTGAGCACGGCGAGGCTCGGGTGAGGCTCGGGTGAGCTCGCCGGCCCTCACCTTGACCTGATGAGGCTTTGGTGAGCTTGCTGGACCTCGCCGGGCTGGTTTGCCGAGCACTTGCCATGGCGGGCAATCGGCCACCAAGTAGGAAGAAGGAAAAAAAAAGAAGGAAAAATATAATAAAAATATTTAAAAATAAAAAAAAAACAACAAAATTATATAATTTTACCAAAACGTATTTCTATACTGGGAATATAAATTTTTTGTGTTACTAAGCTCATTCTTATAATAAAAAATTGTTCCCGAAATAAATAAAACATTTTTCATCAAAAATTGTTCGGGGAACATAATCGTTACCAAACGCACCCTTAGTTGATGAAATTGAAAGGTTTAAGATTGACTTAACATAAATGTAATAGGTTTAAGATTATTTTGATAATTTTCCTAACTGAAATAGGTAGTAAGTTTGGAGAAACGGGATAGGATATTTCTAACATCCCTATAGGGGCTTGGCCTTCATAGTTGGCCAACCAATAGCCGAACCCCATATTCATAGCTATCAAATAGTTTTGGGATTTTAAAGTCGCTTTTACTTTATTAAAACTCCAAAAGTCACATAGTCATAAAAGCTTGCGAACGCTAATAATTAAATTATGTATGCATAACATTTTTCAACGAAAGTCATCATTTCACACCTAACTTTTAATTATTGTTAGACCTATGATTTTATGATCGTCGATATAAAAATTCTTCAATATTATTTTCAGACTCTACTGGTCTATATTGGATAATTACAATGCATAAGTTTTAAACAAATAATTGCGTTTGCAAATTTGGGTTGTTCATCATATGTTAAACATAAAATTAGTGTTTATTACAAAACTTATGGTGAGCGGTAGAAACGAGGATGGGAAAAGGAATACTTTAGTGAGATGAATTTGGGATATAATATCAACTTCCATAGCGGGTTTGGGATGGGTTAGGGGAGTAATGGGAAGTTTAATGAGACGAGTTTGGGATGATATTAGCTAACCTAGACATGTCTCACTTCCATTCCTAGTCGTGTGATTGTTTTGAGTGTTCCTTTTCGAAGAATTAGTCTATGTGGAATGGACTAAGTTCTAATAATAGTATCAGAGTAGAAGCTAAATGTCTTATTAATGAAGTAGACCTAAGAGCCGATTCAATGAGGGTGGGAAAAGATGTTGAGGTGAAAGGGCATGGATATGGTGTGGCTCCTAATAAACTCTTTAAAAAAATGAACAGTGAGGAATAGACTGTATTGTATATCGAATAGAGTGCGCAAGCGATATGAGTCAATAATGCTAACGAGAACGTCAATCTTTTAAGCTAGGTAGTCTATGACGTCTCAAGTCTCACATTGATCACATTTGCCTTGTGATATTATTCATAAGTAATATTCACTTCAAATGATCGCACCTCGTGTGCATACTTTGAGTATTTTTTCTAGAGACTTGGCTCATGGAACAGATTGGATCATTATAATTATTACATGGCTGTTTGAAACATGTACTTTATGTAGATAAATAGATGCTTCGTATCACATACAGAATATAAATTAGACTAATGTTTAGTGCCCTAATTCAACGTAAACCGTGTTGGTCAATTATGCATAAACTCTTTAAAGCACACACAAGAATGGTCAATTCAATGGTAGGATTGAATTGGGTGTCATTTTGAAAGTTTGGGGTGGAATTTATGGCGTCAACCTATAATATGGGACATTAGTTCTTTCTCTCGTGACAATTGAGGTGGGTGTTGTCAACTTCAGCATTCGCTCCATGGGTTACAGTACATGATATAAACAAAACAGAAGAAAAGGAAAGGAAATCCTAGTAGTGTGAGCAGTCAAAAAGTAGCAATTCGCTACCCGCGCACTAAGCTTGTCTACGACATGTCCATGGTCATATAGATACAAAGAAACACGCTTTGTGTCCCCATATTACTTGGGGAAGTACTTCTATTGGTTGCTTGATCCATAAAATAGTTTCATTCAAGTCGTGTCTTGTGTCGATCTCGTATGGCGACTGTGATCGACGTTGTCATGCGGTGACGCGGCCCATGGAAGAGACGACCATTGACGGACGGCACGGTAAAACATGGTGGGTGCTGCAGCGATCATGCTGGAGCATGAGAGAGAGAACGAGATGGTTCAAAACATGTGATAGCAATCAAAATTAACTGGAAGAATTTCCTCCGATCCTAACAGGGAAAAATGGCATAACTAAAAAATGTACTATTCATATCGATTTCGAAAGGTTTTATGTGTTTTCTTCCGTTCTTGATTGGAGGGGTTGGTGGGCTACAAGTATATATGTTACCCACATGCTAACTTAACTAAGAGTAAATATGAAGGACATCCGTATATCTTTAACTCATAGACGAGGACTGATTGAGGGCAGTTTTCTCTAATTAGAGATGGAGAAAAATATGACTAGTTAACAAATGGGTTATGTTCGACATTTTCTCTCTAACTAGACCTTTGATTCGTGGGTTCTAGGTATGGACATTCCAATGACTGAATTTAATTTAAAATAAACGCGGGCCCTATCCATATTGGTAATCCACCAATCATATCAAATCATCTCATGACGTGGTATTCGGTAGAATAGGTTCACCCTGGTCAGCTCTTTACTAAGCATGCAATACTTGGTGATGATGTTTTGATCACAGAGGAAAAGGTAGCTAATGAATAAATGCAAGCTTTGTTGAAATTGGGTATTCAAATAAGTTATAAAAAATCCTAATATCTAACATTGGTTGTGCAGAGTTCGCTAAGCGCTTTTGATGCCATTGGTTGAGAAAGGATTTATATCCTGTATTAATTCAAGAATGAATGGGTGGAAAGTTTTCTCTAATCAGAGTTAAAGGAAAATATGGCTCTCGTAGACCTATTTTGCAATATATATATATATATATATATATGATATGTCTAAATGATAATTATTTTATTAATCAAGTATCTATCAAGTTCCGATAAGATATTCTTCAAGTAAATATATCCAAATTATTATATTAAATAGTAGTGTGTTACATTATCATAAATGTAGATAAAATGAGAGATGAAACTTAATAGGTACATTCAAATTTCAAGGCAAATGAAGCGTTTGGAGAATGGATCTCACAACATTTTATGGAGAAAAAAAATTCTAAAAAGAGGATAAATGCTTTATTAATCTAAGAAATGTGTCTAAAATTATGAAACGATGAGGAAGAATTAATTGAAATCTACAATTCATGAGAAGTCTATGGATACAATGATTAATGTCTTAAATTACTATTTTGTGTTCCTTATTTTATACTCGACAGAACCATCATTCCTCTTGAAATCTATTTTCATATCAGGAGATATTCTCAGGCTAAAGAGTTGCTTTTGGTGACGTTCCATTATGCAGAGATGATGGAGAAGAGCTAAAAAAAAAAAAAAAAAAAGCGAGCTGATGAGCTAAGCATGTTTGTCACAAAGAATGGACTGACGATTGAATGCCAGCTTTTGGTACCGAAAGGCAGAGAATCTGGGGGACTCTTATCAGATTCCTTTGTGCGCTTGAGAGATGATAAAAATATATTATTATATATCAGGTAGGTTGGCTGGCCACACGGTTGAACCGAGTTTGACCGATGAATGTGGAGTTGACCGTACCTATCAATGCAGGCCAAAAAAGGGAATTGGAGTCAAATGGGCAGAAACATTTGAAGGTCCAAATTAAATTGCGCGTGTGCACCGCAAAGACCAGTCTTGAATTTGGGTCAATCTCTTTGACCTTGTTAATAATGTACCTGTTTTTCCCTTAATGTCACTAGCAAGTGGTCCTAGGAGACCGCCAGAAATTCTTAGTTTCCACTGTTTACCAAACATTTAGTGGTTTATTAATTTATTAATTTATGGGTATCTTTTTCCCTCGTATAATTTGTGCTTATATCGAAGTTTTTTTTATTATATATTTTTAACGAGCCAAAAGCACTTGTTAAGCATATAAATAAGGAAAATTTGTCATATCTAAAGCGCAATTTCTTTTTTCCTTGTTCCTCATATCAATATACCAAAAATGAAATTTTTTTAATAGATATGATTAATTAATACTTCAAACATCTTCTTTAACAAGATCCTTAAGTCAACACATCAACAAAGACTGACACTCAAATGTCCATTATCATTTTGAGATTATCCTTGCATGATGATTTACATGTAAAGTTTTCATGAAGCAGCATTAAGCATATGTGCTCACTAGCCGGCCTACCTAGCTAGTGATAGCTAGTCATAAACACTTTCATGTCCTTTTTGACAGGGAATATTATGGTCACATATTCCTTCCAAATTAATAAATCTATTTAATATTTACTGCCGAACCCCAACCTGTGTCGTTTTGTTGCCTGTCTATTTGCTGTTTACTTATTATTTTCAGTTTTCCCATTTTATTAGGCTCATTGTTTCGAGTTTGCGAGGGTTTAGGGAGCATAATTTCGTTTTCATAAAAGTTAAGCTTTTGCCTTTGTTGATAAAAGCAAGTTGAAAGAAATTCCATTATCTTTTTGCTTTCAATTGATACCCAAGAACCCATAAAATACCCTATAAGAATTATGAATGGGTTGAGCCTAGACGATTGAGTTGTGCAAATGGTCAGAGCAATTTACATGCCATTGCAAGTTCCGACTATGAGCTAATTCGATTTCATGAACTCATATATGCTTTTGTTATGATCCACAAATACAATCATAGAGGCTCGGCTACCTAGAAACCCAAAAACAATTATAAGTACCATGAGCTGGTATATAGTTAATGGGTTTTGAACAAACAATTGTCAATTCTTGAGTTGAAAGCTGATCCTTTGGTGTATTTATTCTTTATATATGAAGAAGAAATGGGCGTGAACAATAAATTGGAGATGTTCTTGAGGAATTTAAAAGGATTTTCAATTGTTTTCTCAATTTCCCACTTTACTACTTTTTACCCAACACAAAATAATTATGTTTGGGAAAATATTAAAAAATATATTAAATAGAGTGGATTTAAATAGCAAGGAAAAGATAGGGCATGTAAAGGATTTTTTTTTATTGTTTGATTTTTTTCTAATTACACGCATTACTTTCACAATCTTAGATATATATGTACTGTCAAACATTTTGCTATTTATTCAAATAAACTTTATATATTAGATGAATTTTAGTAGTGCAAAAGTTATCTTACGGTTCTTACCTCTCGATCGGAGATTTCATAGAGTTTTGATTATTTTCCTATAACCCTTTAAAAAAAAAAAAAACCTAAAGTTTATATTCCAATGCATGTTACAAATTTGACCCTAAGATGAGATGGGGAATATGAACCGCATTTCAATGGAGTGGTCTTCTTAGAATTATGGGTTGATTTTTTCTTTTTTACTCATATTTGGAAAATGAGAAAATAAATATCATATTTTACTCATGGCGACTACTAATCAAGGTAAAAGATAATTGACGTAATTGGAAGCTTGCCACATAAGATCTTTAACTCTAACTATGAATACATCTTTCTCTTTTTTTCTGTACATATTACTTTACAATAAGGAGGCCGCATCTTATTTTATTTTGATATACACATTACCTAAGTTTAACCACTCATGATGCTTCATCATAAAATTTACGATAAATATGTTCATTTTCTGTGATCGTAAAGCGTACTTTATGATTAATATTGCTCCATTAATAGTTATATTTTAACAATGCAATTAAATATGACTGATTACAACTCATTTGCACTTTATTATTATCTATATGAGGGGTTTTGAGAAAGATAGTTCAAACACAACTTAACCAATAATGACAATATTCGTTTAAAAAAATCATTTTTTATATATGAGCAAACAATTCTATTGTTGGTTTGATACATTGAAATCATCCAAATAAGATGATTACAAGTATAAGTTTTGCCTAATTGATCATACATTCTTTTGATTAAAATAAAACATAAAAACATTAGATTTATTGGTTATTTTTTGGACAAAATTTGATTTTTCACAATAATAAGATCATTGGGTTGTTTTTTCATTTGTCTAATATATTTGATATATCTTTATTTTCTTTGCAGTCTTTTCATATTGTTATTCACTTCTAAGTTATCCTCTCCTCTCACCATCACTTACTTTCTGCCGCGGAGAAGTACCACTTGCGTCACTTTTTCTCCAAAATCCTCTCTCTCTCTCTCTCTCTCTCTCTCTCTCTCTGTGCTGAGCTGACATTGATGGAACTGATGTCTCCTTGAGCTTGGACAGCGTGGGGAGAAAAGCTCGCGATTGCGTTGCCAATTCACGTCCGAAATCGCTCAAGATAAACTAGTTTAATGCAAAGCTTTCGCCGAAAAATCAAATAAATTCCAAGCTGTTAAGCGAACTGAACAAAAGGCGGTCGATTCTTATCCCATCACTCGAACTTTGACTCCAATCCGAGCCCGATGCGCTTTTTCTAAAGACACCTTTTTGACCCACGTGTGATGCCGAAGGATCCACTCCCATAGGCTGGTCAACCGGTCAGCTCCCTCGCCTCTCTGGAAACACGCTTTGACGGTCTCCCCCTGTATTTCGGTAGGCAGCCATTGTTGTCATCAGCACGAGTACCCTCCACTATCGTTCGCTGAACCGTGGTCAGGAGAGGGAGCTTGACACCGCCATTGATCACTTCCCCTTTAGTTTATTCGATTATCCGCTCGGCTCTTTTGAAGGAGAAGCACTTCTCATGATTGCTGGAATCCCAAAGGACACAGTGGATTGATGAGTTTGGCCCCGTTTTGTCTGTTTCCCCGTGCGCTTTTGGTTGTCATGATTGATGACGGGCAACGATCTGCACGATGCCGAGCCAAAGTCTCTCGCCAATGGATTCGACGCTGAATCGTGAAGAAATATCTCAGGTCCAAGGTTTCGGTCATGTCGACGGAATAGCTTCTCGACCAGAAAATATCATCAAGAATAAATATATAAATCGTGGGTTTTTATCATCAGGAAGGAATTCAACCGTAGTCATATGTGAAATCATTGTCTTTGGTCGATTAACTCGTGGGTTTAGAGTGCTTCTATAGTCTCCATAAGAAAAATTTACAGGAATTGATAATCGTCGGATCACAATGTGGCAGGTCTCATCCATTGATTCAAAACTTTTCGAATTTCTACTTATGATGTCGACTTTTCAAAATTATAATGAAACTCATGTGATTATAATGGTTTACCATAAAGGTAATTGGTTCCGAATCAGAAATTTGAAATCTACCTTATTATAATCACTTCCCAATTCTTAAAATCAAGATTCGAATCATAATGTTTAAGACATTGATGGATTTCATAGCCTTCCTAGGCTTGAAAATCATTTCCAACTTATTTATCTCTATTTTAAAACAAAGTAAAAAAAAAAAAAACTTAAAATGGATTCCACCTAAGAATATAAAATTGAAAAACAAATCGGCCAAATGTCATGATAGTTCAAAGAGAATAATTACTATCTTACATTACACAAAAAGCAAGGCTTGAAAAAAAGAATCTCTCTCTCTCTCTCAACTCTATTGATATATACAACTTTAATAAATAGTACTTCTATAAGCAATCCTATTTAGATAGAGAAAATGTTCTAAAGAGATATTTCGAATAAAAAAATAGAAAAGCAAGAATACCTCTTCTTTTGAAAGAGTTTTTCTTTTCTTTTCACGACCTAGTGAGGCTACTATCGAAATGGATACTATGTTTATATATAGATCCCTATTTCGTTTCATTCCATTTAGGATTAGGAATAGGCGTAATCAGACTTGCTCTTTAAATATCTCTCCTTATTTCGGACCCTATTTAACTCTTTTAGCTTCTATTGAATCAAGAAATGGGCTTGATTGTCCATATATATAATATAAATATCATTTCGAACCATTGACATAAGGATTTTTAGTCCTTTGCTTTGTCCTCATCTAATTCAATCTGGAACCAATCAGATAAAGCCTGTTCAGTTTGGTTCAGTTCTTAAATTGAGCCAGATCGGTTGCACTCCCCAAATTTACTACCAGGGGATTAGCTACTCAAGGAATGATATCAAGAACGGGCTTAATTTAATGGTTAATAATAAGAAATCTATGTGAGGATTTGGTGCACATCATGATATCCATTTTCCACATTGGCTACTGCAACAATCTCGGGTTTGAGAAATCTATTTTTATTCTGACTCATCTTATACGGTCCTCTTACGGTCAATGGGTTATCTCCTAAACGCAAGTTGGCAATTGAATCTCTAACATCAATAATATAGTAAGTAACAATCAGTCCCCGTCTAGAAGATATCCACTTTTTAGTTCGTGAAAATCACACTGGAGGTCACTCAATCTAGTCATTTTCCAAATAGCCCAAATGTAACTTCGCTTTCATTGAGGTTTCTGTCATAGGCCCCACCGACAACTCTTTAGGAATTTGGCAACTCATTAAGCTTCTTTCACTATCAATCTAACGTGACAGCTTCAATGCGATATTACTTTCCGAAACGTAAGAAAAATTGAGTGATCTATAGTAAAAGTTATCCAAATTCGAGTAAAGTTCATTTGAAACTTTATCTGCAACAAATTTGTCATAGAGTCAAATACGTTAGCGAGGGTTTTTTTGATGTCAACGTATGATTATACTAGCCCATGCAAGTCATCTACGCTTTAAGAGGTTGGTTGAGTAATCGATCATGCAGTCTGAAGGCAGCGGATCCTCTTATCGAGTCGTAGGTTTTCCTCACTTAATCAAATTGACGAGGACGACAATACGGCACTACAACAGCGGTTGTGTGATTGTAATGCCTATCCTTGTTGAGAGAACTGTCATGAAATCGAAAACAGTCTGCTGACTCAAGCCGCATACAAGTTGAGATGCACTTCAGAGCGTGTAGCTGCACTAGCTATTTTTGTGTCTATCAGTTGAAAATAGCTACTAAACAGATGCAGAATACAGTTCCCAGTGACCAGGGCTGACGCCCATGAGACACAATTCTAGGCTCATATTCACGTTGAGCTGATGCTAATCTCTAAACAATTAATCACTGTTTATGTGGCTCTGGCACAGTTATACTTAGGTCTTGGCGGAATGAGTGATTCGCATTAACGACATTCCTAGCTGAAGTTCAGCAACCAATTTTAGTTGCTAAGGGGCGCTATAGAGTTAACAGTGCAGGTACATGTACAAACTGATACGAGTTTCAAGATAAAAGTTCGACGTAATCTGGCTTTGATCAATTGTGAACAGGATCAAAATATAAATACACGGATGCAAAAAAAAAAAAAAAAAAAGTCAAAACAGTAATATTCTTTGCGATCAAACTGCTTGAAGATGAGTTCAAGATCAGTAAGTGCAAGAGACATTAAGCTGGTAGCATCTCTATTTGGTCTGAAACAGAAGGTTGCAAGTTCAATGCCCTAAAGTGCATCTTTCCTTGCATTGGAATTGACCCGCCTTTTCTTTTATAGTTCCCTTGGACCTTATTAATCTTAAACAAGCCAACAGACACATTTTTGTTCCCCTCAAATAATCAGATTAGGCTACTCTTTAGTTCCATCTTCTTTGCTGTTATTTTCTCGAATGGAATTTATAATGACCAGATGTTAATTATCTCAGATTGGTAACTGATGAGGTTTGCTCGGCATGAATCCGAACTGCATGACTTCAATGCCAACTTTTCACTTGTGCTAATCAAACATTCTCCAATCTAAACATGCTTCACTCTGCAGTTGGTCTGATAAACATCGCTGTGGCAGAACACCCGCCAGCTGATAAAAGAGACATCAATTAAGCCACCCTTGTTAAGATGGATGATGTTAAGGAGGAGTCATCCTTGCTCAACTATCAAGTTTGAAATTACAGTTGATCGAATTAAGCTTCATCATTGAGGAAGTAAAACTGTAGAAGATTCTTCCAATTCTGGTATGATGACTAGGTTCTTCCTCTTAGCATATCAGCAATCAAACAGAGGTATTCACTTCGCTAAGTAGATTTCAATGAAAGACCCACTTTTAGTCAGTGTCTAACACTAACAGCATTAGCATATACAAAACCACAGCCAAATACAGAATGAACACTCAGTTATGTGGCCTTCGATCCTCAAATCTTTTTGTTCAAATAGCCGAATTCGAATCCAAGATTTCTGCATTATTACAATCAACAAAATCGAACTCATGTCAGCAAATTCTTTCATTAACTTTTCATCCCTTCGAAGTAGAATGAAAAAACGAAAAAACACTTGATCGTATCGAGGGACAGAGCAGTGACTCTATATGAGGAAATATTGTAAACTTTTGCTAAATATTGTGAAATATTAGAAATAGCATTATCTAAATATGCACAATGTCTCAAACCGTGTAAGAAAAAACATCGTACAGCTTTCAAAAAGGCCATAAATTATCGAAGATTAGATTTTTTTTACATATATGATGTTTGATACTGGGTTACGATACATCGTATCTTATCCTTTCCGGACATATTCAACTCTTTTCAAACAAAAATGTCTCTACTCCTTTCTCTGAGTCATGGAACTTTGCCTTCCAAAGCTGTTAGAAAGAGGACAAATGACATAATTGTGCAATTAGTGTAAATAGTTGACTGTTGCGCAACTTTAGAATTCATAGTGCTGCAACTAAAGTTGAGCCAAGTCATTCCCAGTTTTACCTAAAAAGGGGAAAAGCCCGCTGAACTCAAACATGGACCTATCAATGCTAGAATGCTAAATGACATGCACAGTAAGTCAACAACGTCGAACGCTCATTATTGGATTTGCAAGGAAAAACGGGTATCGCTAGTAACTTCATCACTCATCCCTCTTTGACAATCTTGGCTTGAAGGTGGAATTTCGTTGAATTTAATCGAAAACCAAATAAGAAATGTATTGTCGCCACAAAGTCGTTTTTTAGTTCCTGTAACATCGTCATTATGAAGGAGTTGATCACTGAAAAATACCTACCTGTTAATCAGTGGACTAAATTAAGCTTACATCAGATAGCGGCCCTCATTAAGTTTCACTATCCTTTCGTTTACTTTTGCTAGTCACTTCAAGAATGTAAGTCGTGTATCATGTGGCCTACAAACTCGATGTCATCGATTCGAGCGTTGAAGCGCCCTTGTTTTCCGTCTCAATGTCAGCGTGAGAGTCCTGTGATGCTGATGAGGTCAAAGCAAGAGCTTCCCTCGAGGACCCGAACCGGATCTTTTCTCTCTCAGGTGTAGTAAAGGGATTTATGGAGTTTAATAGACAAAGAAGTTCACCCCTGCTAGATTTGAGAGAGCCATATCTCATGTTAACTAGTGGGACAGTAATATATGATATGATGTGAAATAGAACGTACAATATAAAGAACAACAATGTTAAGAAGAATGGATTTGGAATGCGTTTTTAAAGTCTTTACTGTAATCCAACACAATACTTGATAAACCAATTAGATCATGTATGAATTATTAACGCCTTGAGGATTGTCAGTTTCGAGATAAGCCTTGGGGCAGGCCTGAAGTTTTATTTTATTCATTTGCTGCCCACCTTTGAGGGCCGAAACGAAACACATCCCTTTCAATCGCTTTTGCGATGCTGATCAAAACCCAACCGCACCTTTTCCTTTTATCCATCCGCATGATCTTACGAGCAATAATGGCCTCCAGTGCAATTATTCATAAGAAGAAGAGAAAGCAAAGAAAAAAGGAGTTGAATCAAAGGCACGATTCGGGCCACATGAATCCAAGGTTGGTTCATCACTTTCATTATTTCTCCTTGGCATCGCCTGCGTCTATAGATCAAATCTGAGCTTAACAAATGATTCTGCCTAATCTCTTGTCATTCCAGAATATAAGGAGCTCAGAAGAAAATTCCACAAAAGAAAAGGACTAAAAGTGAAAGTTATACAAATTAAAAAGCCCAAGTGGCATAGTTTACTTGTAATCTTGTTCATTTTCTAGATAACTAAAGAGTTGGCTTACTAGTAATGATCTCCATTTTTCTTGGTTATTATAAATAGGGTTAATATGATTAAATATCAAAGTTAGTCGTTCCATGATATTTACTTTAAACTACATTTACTTTAAATTGAGGGTACGATTTTTTTTTTCATGAAAATTGTTTGCAAAAAAATTTGTTAGTTTTCATGATAATTTTTTCTTCAGACGAACCCCAAATTTATTCTTAAATTTACTCTTACAAAAATTAAGCTGATACCTCAAACTGATTTTATCCCGTCAAAATGCTAAGATTATCCGTCTCATCTTAACGAGGTATCGGAGTAAATGCTTACGGAAGTACCTTGAACACATCGATTTCATAAATGGAATTAACCCTCAAAACTCCTTAGATTATTTTTAAAAATAATAGAGTCCTCGGGTTATTTGGATCTAGAGGAGTAAGAGCGGACTCCTAATGCTCGAATTCTTTATATCGAAACGTTAAAGAGTGAATTCATGGCGAATATGGGTTTAGTAAGTACTAATTATAACTTCGATTGGAACTTCTCAGGAACACATGCGATCTATAAACGGCACTTATTCTTCCTAACTTTTCCATCCCTCGTTGAAGAAACTTAACTTCGATCCACATCCGAAGAATAAACCAACAAAGCATACAAGACACTTGCATAACCTGATCGTGAAAGTTAGATCCATCGTGATATATTACAGCAAAGGAACTTTCAGCTCACAAGTAGCACAATTCCTAGAAAATCCGAGTCCCAAAATACTCTTATATGACAATACTCATTTTTGACCCTACACCCGAGCTCCAGTCACTCCCCTGCCGCCGCCCTTAGGCTCGATACCGCCGCTATAGGGAGTGTCTCGGTAGCCTGGCCCATACCGGCTGCTGAAATGACCCGCGTGGAGTGCCAGGATATACAAGAACTGAGTGATCGTCACGATTATCACGAAAGCTTCCAACACTCTCAGCCTCCATCCTCTGTACCCTCCCACATTTATCTCCTTCCACGCCAACCTACGCATGCGAACACGATTAAGAAACAGGGCAAAGACTTCACTGAATTAATTATATGTATGATTCTCCCAGAAACTAAGTCGCTGTTTATTGGTCTCTTACTGTCTACTACCTTTTAAATTAAAAGTTTGACATGTTATCATTATCATAACCAGATTCTGCCAATTTATTTTGCATTTATGGAATCAAATTTCACATCTCACATGTCATTCCTACTTCGAATTGGAAGTAAGAGGGTGGGTCAAATTGCCCCGCAGGATTTATATACTTCTTTATGTGTTGTGGGACTCCATCTATAAACTTCAACTTCTTCCATTGGACTTCTCTAATATTCGTAATTATAATAGCCATACTTCAAAGTCTGAAAATTAGTTTGCCTATTCATGTAGCTTGCCAAACCTTCAAACCTTAATAAAACTTAATCTTTTGTTTTACAATCCATATAATCTCTTTTCCTAGCTTCAACTTTATCTCAATCATTTTTGTGTGTCGATCTTATACAGACTTACACCTTCTATATTGGACCCTGATCTATTTTTCTGCCGAACTAGATCTCAACCATCGGAGGAAAAGAAAAATGAAATTGAAAGAAAAAGATAATCTGGCCTTGTATCTTGAGCCAAATAAGTTAAATCTCGTTTTGCTAACAAAAATGAAATAGAACTTGAAATAGCCAAAATAATTTACCCAAAGGCAAGAGCAGTGAGGGCGAATGCCACCACTGAAGAAGAAGCAGCCGCAGCCAAACTGTCGCCCCGCCATGCCCTAACGTGGAGGGCGCCCGGCAACTTCGAGACTATCCCGACCACTCCGGCCGAAAGCGCGAACACGAGGAAGAACATCGTGGCACCATTTCCCCCGACACCTGCCCATTATCTCTCCAGGTCAAATGGGGAGAAAACAATAAGAGACATCATAATCTAACCTACTCATTTCCTAGATAATAAGGATCGGTTCTCTATTTCCATGATTTAACGCGTACTGAAAAGAGAACTGTCGTAATTATCTCCATGTAGAACTAATCGAGTCCAAAAATTAAGAGGCGCTCTTATGTTAAGAGAATGATGTTTCACAAAGATCTTGACATGATTCAAATTTTTCCTTCTATTTTTCCCTTAGTCTTTAAATCTCTCCAGAGTAGTTATGAGCTGTGAAAAGGTGTGTGCTTCAGCTCAACGAGAGAGAGCTTAACCGGGATGAGCGGATTGGCCGTTGATGTAGCGGTTGATGCACCAGCTAGCGAAGCCCACCACAATGCAGTACAACACCAGGTTCAGGAACAGCAAAGGCCCCGCCATGTTCCTCGCCATTTTTTCCTCTCCTTTCTCACCCCCACCAAAAACTTCACAAGAACTCGAAAAGCCCGAACCCTCTCTCACTCGCAGAAACACAAGAAGATCTCACTTCATGTCATTTTCACAGGTCCTATATAGAGGACGAAGAAGAGGATGCTCTGGCATGAGACCCTGGGGACTCTCTGCATGCACTGAACACGCGTCGGCCTTCTGGGCTCTGCAAGTGTGCTCCTTGCGTACAGGTGTCGGGGCTACCTGTCGAGCTTCCGTCGAAGATGCCTTTGGCTTTATTCTTGTTTGCTTTCTTTCCCGAAGTACGTGTAATCTACGAAATGACGATGCGTTGTCTTGAGTCCGTGCACCCCGCTCGTATCGACCGCTTTCAAGTATGCAGTACATGCTCTCAATTCGCGTAATAATTTATCTTAAGAATGATTTGTCCTGATATGGTACAATGAAGAGGGGCCCACAGGATCGGCTGTTCGTTTGCAAAACCGGACCAAGTTTGTGTTTTAGTGTCCCTTGGTAGATAATAGGAAAATTCAAGAACAAACGCCCTGGTAGAGCACCCAACTGCATTTTGCATCGAAGGTATAAAGAACTTTGTGGTACACAATGTAATGTTTCATATGGAATGTGCAAAAAGATGACAAACAGACAAAACCTAGCTTTAGAGAAATCCACGTTCGCGGGTGTAATTTTTTTGGGTAAAAGAACATGACAATATTATTGCAAGCCTAAGAGTTCTTAAATAAAATACCAAAAAATGGGGCATCCAAACAAAGTAAATCCTAAAGGGGTTGGGGGACCGGGCTACCCAAGAGGAGGGTAGGAAATTCGTTTTACGGGCCTTGGCTACTCAATCGACAGCACGATTTACGAACCGACCACAATTGGCCAAGGTGAGATTACAACTGCAAACTCATTTTTTTTCTTCGATTGAAGTAGCTTCAAGGCTTTGGCTATGGCCAATGCCTCCATCTGAATCGCTAATGAGGCTAGAACAATCTTAGCAAAACCGTCGAGGAAGGTCCCTTTAGCACCTCTGATAACCCCTGCAATGGCACCTTCCATAGCTCCTTTAGCGTAAGCTCCATTAATGTTGATTTTCAAGGTGAGTGCCTTCGATGGGATCCAACCTTGCATCATTGACTTGTTTCTAAGTGAAGTTTCAACGTTTTATTGTTCCATTCACTAAAATTCCTAAGCGACGTTCTTGCTGAGCTAATTAGGATCTTCAGATTTGGGGGTAGCCTCCGAAAAACATAGTCATTCCTCACTTCCATATATACCACAAGAGGGTTGTGACTTCTTCAAAGGTCCGAAGTTACTCATGCTGTACCATTTGGCCTTGGAGCCAGAATTCTATTTGCGTGATATTTTGACGGGATACTTGGATTTTAGCCTCAGGATCCGACCAAACTAAGTTGGTCCATGAACAAAGCAAGAATGGATGTTTATAAGATTCCACCTCCTATTCACAAAAAGGGCATGCTGGCTAAGATACAATTTTTCTTTTGTAAAGAATTTTTGTAGTAGGGGGTGCATTTTGACAACTGCTCCACCAAAAGACCCTAACTCTAGGGGGTATTCATATTCCAAATACAATTCCATAATTTACAGGGCGGCTAGAATGAACATGTTGCTTGCATACTGTGTTGTGGACTTTCTGTTTTTCGAATAATATTATAAGCACTTTTCACTGAGTAGGTACCAGACTTGGAAGCCATCCAATTCATCTTGAGTAGCACAAGAGCAGAGTAGCACTGAGAGAACTTCCTTCACTGTTTGTTTATCAAACATTCTTTTGAGCGTGTGAACATCCTATCTATTCTCTTCTTATATAATCAAATCAACAACATTAATTGGATCATTAGAGTTGGTTGGTCCTGATAATACCTCGTTTTAGCCACTTGTCTTCCCGGGTATTGATATTTTCTCTTGTGTCTACTAACCATATGACTAATTCTAAGATAGTATCTCTTCCAATCAACAAACTCTGCCAACCCCAAGAGGGCCGAAATTCCCTCCCTTCATGCCAAAAAGACCTCATAGGGAAATAAATTCCTTTGAGGATTTTACACCATAAAACGATTGATCATGAGAAAGTCCCCATGTGCATTTGTCAAGCATTGCTTTGTTAAAATCCAATGAGTCTGTAAAACCCACTCCCTCACTATCTTTTCTGTTTTTAAGCACCTCCCACCTTCTCCAATGAAGGCCTCTTCTTGATTCACTATTCTTCCACAAAAACGCAGCAATTCTTATTTCTATAGATTAGCAAATCCAAACTAGGATTTCTAAAATAGACATCACGTATTGAGGAATTGCTTTAATCATAGCTTTGATCAAAGTTTCTTTCCTTGCCTTTGAAATTGAGTTTTCTTTCCAACCATCAATTTTCATGTTCACTCTATTGGAACAAAAAAAAAATGATAATAAACTTTGGAACCTTGGAGTAAAAACACTAGAAATTAGAGGGAGAACTTTTTATTGAGAATGCTTTCTCTTCTTTGTGTCTTTGTGGACTATGACTTGATTTACTACTTATGATTTCATTCCTTAGTATAGGAACTGAATCTCACAAATGCCAATCATTACATTTAATAAAGAAAAAACATAGCAACCCACACATCATTAAGAAAGAAAATGAAACGGCCCCATGTCGAAGAAAAACGCAGCCATCTTAAAATCTTTATGGCTCTTCTTCAATGCTTGCATGTTTCTCATCCAAGAGCTGTCGTCCAATAATCAATTTTATCTTATTTCAATAGCCTCCCTTAAAATTGATTTTGGAATTCAACAACTCCAAGCATCGTCTTCAATTTTTCAAACAAATCCGCCTTCAATGATTTAGTTAAAATATTTGCAATATGATCTTCTGATTTGCAGAAATTAAGCTCAATTTCGCCATCTTTTGACTTGCTCACCAATATAGTGATACTCAACATCATGTGTTCACACCTGCCATATAAAAAAAGGATTTTTGGCTAAAGCCATAGCCGATTTATTATCACACATTATTTTGGTAGGGTCTGCATGTTCATGCATCAATTTACATATCATCCCACAACGCCATATTGCTTGACATGCCGCTGAAGCTAACGCTATGTATTCTGCTTCAGCTGTCGAGAGTGCAACAACTTGTTTTTTGAGGACCAAAAAATTACTCCTGATCCAAGAGAAAAAGTATATCCAGAAGTATCCTTGCGAGTTTTGATATCACCTGTCCAATCACTGTGTATGTATCCAACCAAACTGAAATTATCGATATAAGAATATAAAATTTCATGATCACGAGTTCCATTGACATAGTGCAAAATTCTTTTTGCTGCCTACAAATGTAATTGGTATGATTTGTCTAGTAATCGACTAATAATTCCCAAACCATAAGAAATATTTGGCCTAGTAAAAGCCAAATATCTTAAACTGCCAACAATACTTTTGAAACAAATGGGATCTACTAGTTTGCCGGTTCCTTCTTTCTTCAGCTCCAATCATTCTGCTACAGGAGTCCATATCAGTTTGAGTGATTCCAAATTCAATTGCTTCAAAATATCAAAATATGAATTGATCATATTGTCTGCTTCACTTCAAGGCTTGGAAATAGGACATCAATCCTAAATCTATCATCTCGAAATGACTAGTCATAGCCTCCTTGAATTTGGCAAACATCTTTTCACAACTCCTTGTAAATATCAAATCATACCGTTAATATTTGACTTGATATACGGTGTATGCTCATACGGACACTTTTGAAAACCATGCTCTAACAAGTACGTGTCAATCCTTGTGTATCATGCTCAAGGTGCCTGTTTCAGCCCATACAATATTTTCTTTAGTTTGTAAACTTTATTTTCTTGCCCTTGCTTCTCATACACATAGACTTCCTCTTCAAGGACACCATTGAAAAATGCTAATTTCACATCCAGTTTGATGGATCCTTCCATTGATTTTGAGCTACGAGTGCTAAAATCATCCAAATGGTATCCATTAGAGCTATTGGTGCAAATACTTCAAAATAATCAATACCTGACTTTTGCTTGTAGCCTTTTACAACTAGCCTAGCTTCATATCACTCCACCTAATCATATGGCCTATGCTTTGTCTTGTACACCCACTAGACACCAATGGGCTTCTTACCGAGAAGTAGAGAAGTTAGCTCCCATGTGTCATTGTTTTCAATGGAGTGGATTTTTTCATTCATTGTTTAGATCCACTTCTCATCTACTGTTGCATCATGATAGGATATTGGGGTCACATTATGCAAATAAACAAAAATTTATCATAGTTTCATCAGTGATTCCTTCATTATCATTGTCATAATCTCTTGTGACCACATAATCTTGAATCTTGATGATGTCTCCCGCAATCGTTATGAATGACATATTGACGATTCTGAAACTGCTCTTAGTGAAGAAATTAAACTACTAGGCAAAGATGATGTATTTTTTCGATTGAAGATTTTTCTGTCTCTCCAGCTAATTGTTCATCTTCAATGATAATGCTATTCTAGTCAATTTTCTGATTCTAGTCCCAGGCTTCATCTTCAAGAAATTGGACATTCTTACTGATGATTACTTTCTCAGTGATTGGATTATACAGCTTATAACCCTTAGTTATGTCACTCGTAGGAACAAAAGATCTGGCTTGTTGCCACTTCAAGCCTCTTTTGGGTTCTTCCAAGGACACTCTTTGCTGGACACCTGTATAGCACATATACAACACATGCAACGGCTTCTACCCAAAACTTCTTGGGCAAATATTAGCCTTTAGCATACTTCTTGCCATTTCAAAAATTGTCATGTTATTTCTTTATGCTATACTATTTTGTTGAGGAGTATAGTTGGCATTCAACTGATGTTTCACTCCATGAATTTTACTGTATTTATCAAATTCATTCAAAGTGAATTCTCCTCTTTATATGATCTCAACGTCTTTAGAATAAAGCCACCATGCTTTCAACAGACTTTAAATTCTTTAAACTTGACAAAAGCTCCAGATTTTTCTCTCAAAAAATATACTTATGCCTTTCTGGTAAAATCATCCACAAAAATTCACATGTACCTTTTTTGTCTGAATGATTCCATCTCAATAGGACCACATGTATCTGTATGTACCAACTCCAAATGTTGTTTTGCTTTTCTATCTTTTCCAACTAGAAATGATTGTCAATGTTGTTTTCAGACAAGACATCATTTACATAAGCAATTTGGAATGTAAATCAAAGGCATGCTGGTCACCATCTTTTTCTGGACTAGTAATTTTAGTCCACGAAAATTTAGATGACCGAATCAAAAAAGCCACGACTAGTTATTGTCTTTCATCATCGCTTGAAAGTTCAATAGATTCCTCATTTGAATAGTAAGGAAGAACATCCAATTCTTTGTCATCTGCACCGTGGTGATCAACTTATTGTTTACACTCATGATGGCGCAAATTCCATTTTCAATGTGGACTTTGTGGCCTCTTTTGGAAAGTTGCCCAACAATTAACAAGTTTTAAAAAAATTCTTGGCTTAGAATAAACATCTACAATGGTAACATTAGTACCATCTTTTGAGCTGATATTAATGTCACCTTTGTCCATTACAAGAACTTTAAATTTATTCCCAAAATTAACTTCACCGTGAACCATCTCATTCAAGCGTGAGAATAACTCTTTTTGGCCTAGCATATGATTATTGCACCCAGTATCAAGGTACTGTCCACAATACTTGAGTCATCCTTCTTGCATGCTAGCACCACGTTTTCCTCATTGTCAATGGTATGCGCCTATTCTACCTACTCATATGACACCTTTGCTTGACATTCGGATTTGGAATGTCTGAATTTGTTACACCTAAAACACTTGACCTTTGATTTGTCCCATGGATTATATTTTCCAGTGGAGTTGAAATTTCCACATCTGCATCCTCAACCACCTCCACAACCTCGGCCAGCATGATAGCCTCCTCGGCTTGATTAAGTGACCTGACTTCGCAATTCTTGCTCGAGATTCAAGCTGACGGACTTTTGATTCATTATTTGCTCATGCAAACATAATGAACCTATCAACTGCTTCAACGTCATGGTTTACACATCTTGCGCTTCATTGATTATCGTGACTATGTAGTCAAATCTTTCAATCAAAGACCTCAAGATCTTTTCTAAGATTTTCACATCTTGGAGTTCTTCACCATTAAACCTCAATTGGTTAACAATGGTTTGCACATGATCCAAGTACACCAAGATTGGTTCAAAGTCATTCATGCGTAAAGACTCAAAATCACCTTGAAGTGTTTGAAGCCACATCCGTTTGACATGATCATTGCCTTTGTAGGATTGTTGAAAAATATCCCACGCTACTTTCACGGTCTCCACGCTTGATTTTTTTCAAATATCATTTCCTCCAGGGTTTGAAAGATCTCAAACAATGAATTTTGATCTTTCTTCTGGGATTCTGGCAAAGAATCTTTCTCCTCCTTTCTTAAAACATTGAATGCTTTAGCATCAGCCACTTGGTGTAGCCATTCTCCACCAGCTTTCACAAATCTTGCGATTTGGAAATAACCTTTATCTAGACGGACAAGTTATTGAAATTCTCCCGTTCAACTTTGGAAGTTGCAATTGAACAAAACTGGTGGATGTCATTTCTAGCTCTAATACCAAATGTTGGAACTAAAAGAATGATAATAAATGAGACCCCAATTCCTAGAGTACCAAAACTTGGTACGAGAAAACACTTAAGTGCAAAAAGTTAAAAAAGTGACATTTATATGTCAAAATTGGGACAAAATGAATTAGTTAAGTGCCAGCGGCGAGAAAATTCAGCAAAAATATTGATATGATGATTTTCCGACGAGGCAAGTGCAAAATGATCGTTTGCACTCGACATAGCTAGACAAGTGCAAAAATAATGCCGTTTTACTGCTGACATGGGCAAATAATTAATATATGTTAATTAAATTAAATTTAAAACTAAGTTTAAATTTAAAAAAAAAAAAAAAAAAACTAAGATGGAGATTGCGGGCGGCGAGGGAGAAAGGTCGACCGAGGTCACCGGCTCTCTTCCCAGTCGTCACCGGCCCTTCCCGGCAACGGTGAGGAGGCAATGGTGAGCTCAGCCCTCATTGTTCTACAATTGTCTTTTTATTATTATTTAAATTTGGTTTTAAATTTAATTTAATTAATATTTATATTAAAATTCAAATTAGTGTCAAAACAACGTTGTTTTGGCCTTTTTTTGAGTCGGCTCTCCAACGAGCCACTTAGGCGAAAAATATTTAAAAAAATTGCCATGTAGAAGTTTCAGCGAGATTCGCCGGACTTAACACTTAAATGTCTCATTTAAGAAAAAAATAACACTTATGTATTACTTTTATAATTTTGGCACTTAAGTGTCCCTCATGACAAATTTTGGCATCTGGGTTGTTCTTTTTCCTGATAGTAAACTTTGGAAACTTGGAATAGGAACATTAGAAATTGGAAGCACAACTTTTTATTGAGAATGCTTTCTCTTCTTTGTGTCTTCATGGACTATGGCTTGATTTACAACTCATGATTTCATTCCTTTATATAGGAACCGAATCTCATAAATGCCGATCTTGACATTTAATAAAGAAAAAACATAACAACCCACACATCATTAAGAAACAAAACAAAACAACCTAATGTTGAAGAAAAACGCAGCCATCGTAAAGTCTTTATGGCTCTTCTCAATGCTTGTAGTTTTCTCATCCAGTAACCGTTGTCCAATATTCAATTTTATTTGATTTCAACACACTCTTGCTAAAATTCATGCAAATATTTGTTTTTTAGAGGCTACCCAATCCAAAGGAATACCTTAATATTTCTTTGTTTTAGTAATTTCCGAAACTCACAATTTTGATGTCATATTCATTTCTTAGAGAATGTGGGCAATTTAAATCAAATGAGATACTAAACTTTCTTAGATTTATAGCTTGTTCAGATGCATAGCAAATTGATTCAACAGTAAGGCTAAATTCTAGCATTCCTTCACTTTTTCATCCAAGAAAGAAATTGAGTCATCAACCAAAAAAAAAAAGATAGGAAAGGATTGGACAGAACCTATTTAGCTTTATGTCCACTATTGTTCCTTCCTTAATAGCATTTATCATTAAGGCCGAGATTGTGTTGACCATCAGTGTAAAAAGATCAGGAGGCATGGGGTCTCCCTGTCAAATGCCCTCGTTGGTTGGAAAGATTCCAGTGACTCTCCATCAAACTTCACATTAAAGGAGACTGGGGTAACGCATTTTATAATCCTCTTAACCCACAAATTGCTAAAACCCATTTTCAATAGGCATGTCTCTAAATAGTCCATTACACTCTATTTATGCCTTTTTCATATCCAATTTAGTATAGCCTACCATTTTTTCTCCCTTTTTCTCACTCTCAACCGATGCAACACCTCCTGCACAATCAAAACATTATCTTGAATTTGTTGCCCCCTACAAAGGCACTTTGCTCACCTACTCTAAGTCTTGAAATCCACGGTTTCAATCTTTTGCCAACACTTTGGCTATGATCTTCTAGGAAAATTACAAAGACTGATTGGTCTAAATTGATCCAATCCTTTTGGATTTTGAACTTTAGGAATCAACGTGATGTGATTTTTATTCAGTTTTGGGTTTAGATGTCCAGACCCAAAAAAAGACTACACTTCTTCAAAGACACTCTATTTGATATCCTCCCTATGAAATTGGTAAAACTATCCATCAAACCATCGAGCCTTGCCGCCTCCATAGATCCCATTTGGAAAACAACATTTTGTACTTCTTCCATTATGATATCTACTGATAGTTGTCGATTCACTACTTACAATGGTTGGGCATTAGTTCAAAACAGGGTCAAAGTTCCTTGTTCTTTGAAGAAGTCTTCAATCATATCTTTCAAAACCCTTGTATCCCATACCCATAAGACCTTAGTGTTCTTGAGCATGGAAATTTTGTTCCCCTGTCTCATTTGAATGGTTGTAGCATGAAAAAACTTCGTGCTTTTATCCCCCCTCCCCTCCCAACTTTAGCCAACTAATTCTTAACCTTAGTCCCTAAAACATTTCATCTTGACACCACAATTTTTCAATTTGTCGTGCCTAATTATTAATAACCTTCTAAAGTTCGTCTTTTAGCATCTTAATCTCCTTCTCACTATTCTAAAATGTATTTTAACTCTACTTGGACAAATCTTAAGAGACCTTTTTGATTTTCTATGCAAGATTAGTCTCTTTTAAACTTGATAGATTCCATGATCATTTAATAATATTTCTACACTCTTCATGTTCCAACCAAAAGGTTTCCAATCTAAAAGCCTTTTTGCTTCTCACCTTGTCAACTAATAATAACAGTAAAAGGGGACTATAGTCTAACCCTATAGCTAGTAATGCGAAGACCCCCACTTCTAGAAATAACACTTTCCATTCAATGCTATAAACTACTCTACCAAGCCTCTTTTCTCACATATTCTTATCCTTCTTGGTTATTTGCCCATGTGAATGCATAGCTTTTACTTTCTAAAACCATCAAACCACAAGCATTGTGGAAATATCTAAATGCATTCACACGATATTGCTTAGCCTTTGTTTTCCCCTCTTTTTCCCAATGATACAACATTTTATTAAAGTCACCAACACACATCCAAGGTAGGGAATTCATGTCATTCTGCTCCTGAATTCTTCTCATAACCTCAATCTTTTCAGGAATATGGTTGGTGCGTAAAAAAAAAGGAGAAGGTAGCTCTAACAGGTCTCTTCATTTTGGTATCCTTTAGTATCACATCAATGAATTCATCAGTCACTAAATTCAAAGATATAGAATTCCCATCCTTCCACAACATAGCCAAACCCCCACTACTCCTTATTGGATTTATTACGAAGTAATTTTGAAAGTTTATGCTTTTGCTTGTTCTATGAACCACTAACTCCTAGTTTTTAGTTTCCATTAAGAACATCACATCGGGCCTACCTTGAGCCACCACGACTCTTAAAGCTTGGACTATCAAAGGTGTGTAGAACCCTTGACAGTTCCAACATTCAAGCTTCATTTGTAACCTATTAGCTTATTCAAGCTATCTATCAAAGCCCATCTTCCACTTATATGAACGGGAGTTTCTAATAGTTAAGTCTCATCAAATTTATGATAGCCTCACAACTGATGATCATAAGGGTTGTATCTTCTACCATTTATATCATCCCTACCTTATGACCTTCTTTGCTTTTCATGCATAAACAACCTAGCATTCTATGATGGAGCTCTATCATTAGGGGATACTCAAAATCTGAGTTAGTTTCCTCCTCCACTTCTAGGGGTTAGAATCAACCAAGTCTTCTTTGTCGGACAACTTTCTATTTCCTCTATCCTCTTGCAAAATACCCAAACCTTTATGAGGCTTGTTGGATTCTCTTTGGATCATAGTAATTTACCCCTCATTCACTGGGGTTTTTGGTATTATATCCTCCTCTACCTCCCTGTTTACATAATCTTCACAAAAAGCCTTCCAAAAAGGGCTATTATTATTGGCCTCAACCTTCAGCCATGATCCATAGAGCACTATTTTAAACATGGAAAAAATTTGTTGTCATAAGGCATGAATTCACTGCTCTTAACGCAATCCCTATTCTACCACTCGAGTAACAAAAGTGAGGAAGTGTTTCCTATCAAAAGTCCATCCAGTATTCCTTGCCTTGAAAACTCGAAATCATGCTGGATGGTAAAGGGGATGATAACTTTAACATTACTTTGGCTTTGCTTACAATAATGGAAGTAGACCCCTTTCTTTCAATTCTTACTTTTGAAACTTCCTCTACATTTTCTGCAATCTTTTTAATGGCTTCTTCCATTCTCCCTTCGATAGGTAGTCTGTGAACTTGCATCCAAGGGAACAAGAGTCAAGTGCTATGCTATGTGGAGGGGTGCTTGGTTCTCATGGCTATACGACCAGTAGGTGACTGGAGAATGATCATGGCCCTAAGTTTAAAATTTTGTTTCTTTTCTCCAAACATTTGAAGATAAAGGAAAACAATCCAGGTTCTAAATGCTTGTAGATGACTTTCTGTTTTCCATGCTTTCTTCATGGTAGACTGAAAAGCTTGGAAATTAACTGAAGAGCTACTTGAAGTTTTTCCAGAACAATACATTCACATAGCTACTTGAAGTTTTTCTAGAACAATACATTCACATTCCTGCAATTTTTCCACGAGAAGAGTGCCGTCGAACTAGGGGAACTTGTCCATCGCTAGTTTAAGAAAGGGAATGAAATTCCGAAAATAAGAAAAATACCCATACCCAAAGAAGAATATCTAGATTGTTTATGAGTTACCGGGAAGAAACGGTAGAAGTGGGCCTCCTTTCATCACCAACCCAAAGAAATCTTATAGATACATTTGCAATGTTGAAGCTTGCAGCATAGCTTTCTGATGTCATATTGTGGATAAGAGACCTAGGGTTTGTAATATTTAGGGGTAAACTAATAGGAAACCATGATTGTCCAGAGAGAATCATATGAGAGGGATAAGGATCAAAGCAGCTCATATAAAGAGTTAGGGCTTCGTGTGAGATGGGAATTTAGAGCAAAGCTATCCAACCAATAGAGAGAGCTCCCCAAATGGGAGAGTAAGTAATAACATTTTGGCAGGTGTAATTTACTGATTAGTAAACGAAAGAGAAAATAATCATTACTCAATAGATGAGGAGGTACTTTTTGTGACAAATACGTTATGTGACAGTGACACGTGACATAAGCGACCAATCAAAAGTAGATTTATACATGTACAACCGTACGTATGATGAGATCCGTAACACGTAGAGCAACACATTCTCTTAAAGACCCACACTATAAATATGATTGCACGGGCAATGGAAATGATTATGGCAAGTGATGGGGTTTGCAGGATGTAGAGTTTGCAAAAATGAATGTAGATGATTCATTGAAAACTACAAATAAAGGGAGGTGATTTGTTGTTGAGCGAAGTTTGAGATTGAGATTATTAATATACAATTCATGCAAATAGTAGGTTTTGTGTTATAATAAGGCAAATTTGCCCTTTCACAAGGGAGACCCACTTGAGAATCTCTGGCTTAAAAGGTATTATAAGTATCTAGTGAAAGATTATCTAAAGATTTTCCAAAGTGGGTACTAAATACACTATAAGACTAAGGATCATGGATTGTACTTTTAAATCGTCTTTTTTTGTCCATAGGGTGTATCCCTCTTGAGCAATCCAATGATTTTCATTAGGCATGGCGGTCTTCTTGTCCTTGTATATTGTATGATTATTGGGCATGGTTTTGTCCTCCCAAGAGTGATATACAAGTACCATAATTCGATCTCAAGCACTAGGCAAAAAGGACTAACAATGCTTATCAATTGTGTCATTCCTTGGGATAACAAGTCATGGTCGTGTAAAACCAGACCCGTCAAATGGATGGGTGAAGTCGAAAATGCTATAATATAAATTGACCCATTTAACTTGGTCTTACCCATTTTCATGTAATACAAATCTAATAACTTATAACACAACCCATATTATTAAAACACTTTCATATTAAACTCAATCTAAAAAAACTCATGTCCAAACTAAGGTGAGAACAATGAGCAAGCGCAAGACCAAGTGAAGGTGAGAGAGAGAGTCATGGGTTGGGTCTAAATAAGTTGTAAACCCTTGTAACACTCATCTTATTTAGACTTTACCATCGTAAACCCATTATGATCTATTTACCGAATATAATTAACCCTATAACAACCCAGTCCATCAAAAATGTGTTAAGAAATGAATTTATGATCAATTTTAACAGGTCAAACACATAATATATCGGGCGTGATTGAGCAAAGCAGAAATGAAATGGGGCTTAAGAAATGAATTTATGACCCATTTTTTATAGGTCTATGTAAAACACACAATATCGGGTGTGATTGAGCAAAGCAGTAATGAAATAGTGCTTAAGAGGACGATATTGTAATTTATGTTGATAATTTACTCGCTGATGGGAAAGAGGAACATAAATTCACTAATCAAACTTGAAACCTACTTTTTTAGACATATGAAACTCTCGGTCTAAATCAAAAAAAATTAAGAGTTTATACGTAACAACCGTAAGAAAATAAAGAATAAATTTCTTGGAGGAGGGATGGATATCAAATGTCTCATGTTGTGATACCATCAACAATAGTGGTTGGAGCCGTGACAATGCGTGCGAGCGACAGAGAGTTGGCCATGACTATAAGACTTTAATTATGTTTGGACAAGCACATGCTAAAAGATTCGACCTAATCACTTAAAAAACACCAACTTTAGATTTAGTCCCAAGTATGCTCTAAACTTTTTTTGTCTCAAAAAAAAAAACCACTACTTTAAATTCAGTCCCAATTCTAATCCGAACTTCTTTTATCTAAAAAAAAATTACTAAATTTAACTCTAATCCTAAATCTGCTCTTGTTAGAACTCCATCTAAAAATTGCTGCTAGTTGTCCTTAATTTCCCTAATGTTCATATCGTTAAACAATTCATTTTGAAAATAATTTTATGTCAACTTGCTAATGTGGATTTGGTACGGACGTGAAAAAGCCATGTCAAACAACTAATGGCAATTTTTGGATTGGGTGTTAACACAAGCAGATTTGAAACTAGATTAAAAGTTTATAATTGTTTTAAGACAAAAAGAAAGTTTGGGGCAAATTTGAGATTAGAGTTAAAGTTAGTATTTTTTTTTTTGGACAAAAACATTTTGAGACAGATTTAAGACTAGACTTATTTGTTTGGAGTTTATTTTAGACAAAAAAAAAAAAAAAAGAAGTTCGGGCTAAAATTGATATTAAAGCTAAAGTTTGGGATTACTTTTTAGACAAAATTTCAGGATAGAATTAGAACTAAACCTAAATTTGGAGATTTTTTTTTAATAGAGAATTAGGCCTAATATATTCATTTATTGACATCCGATGCTTGTGAGATCATATTGATATATATATATATATATATATATATATATATATATATATATATATAAAGAAAAAGACTAGCGATCCATATTCTTTCAATACAGACTAACTTGGGAAAATTACAAAAAAAAAAATCCTAAACATATTGAATTTGTGCCAATTCAATCCAATTTTTTTTTTTTTTAATTTGGCCAACTAAATCCTACACTATTTGAAAATTTACCAATGTATTCTATCAAGATAATTTTGGTTAAAAATCGCCGACATGGACACCGGTCATCCTATGTGACGCTAACGGTACGGATCGACATAAACAATTTTTGAAATTTTTAATTTTAATTTATTTTTATCTTATCTTTTTTTTTTTTCTTTATTGCAATTAGTGAGGGCCCAATGATTCTTGCCAACCACTAGGTGTAGGACTAAAAGCCCTCGTTGGCCATGGGAGAGGCTACCCTCGCCCAAATTTGGCAAGGATGACCTTGCCTACGGCCGGCAAAGGCAACCCTCACCAAGCCCTCACCAGTCATCTCTTATGGCTGGTCTTCAGCCATGCCCAAGACCGATCATTAGTGAAAAAGAACTAAAATTCATAATTTAAAAAAATATTAATGTTAGTGTCACATGTCACATAGAACAATCAACATTGACTAGATCACCATGTCAGTCTTTTGGATCAAAATTGGCCAAAAGGACATTGGAAATCGTGAAAGTTTTAAGACTAAATTGATATAAATAAAATAAACTCATGACTTTTTTGCTAATTTTCCCAACTAACTTCACTATAGCAAATCCAACATTCTTTCACGTGGGCAATATCTTCATAATCTAATGCCATCTTATGTGAAAACTAACAAAAGAAACAAGAACTAATCCTTAAAATCAATAGAATAAACCTTAACGAAAACGAAGAGTAACGGAATGAAAAAGACATATATGGTAGAACCGTAAGCATAGAATACGACCCTAATTGAAATGCATCCATTTGTCTCAAATGCATTCCACTTATTGAACAGGATTCTATGGTCAATCCGTGACCCCTGGATGCCAAAGGCATCCTTCCAGGCGATCGGAAATTGATTAGTTTTTCACATTGTCTACATAAATAAAACTTGTCGGATTCTTTCTCATGATATTATCATAGGTTCACTGTACTTTTGTTTTCTTGGTCAAAAAGTCTATTTCATTCATTGTCGCAATGCATCGAAGTATGATAGATGAGTCTTAGAACACAGCATATTCCAAAGAGGCAAGGGGGATAACACAACCAATCAGGAGGGAGGGAGTTCCTACGATGGGCTTTGGCAACACAATAGCAAGCAGGTTGGCCTCGTGTGGGCAATAATTTACTTTCACTTCTTTCGTTTGGGCTAAGTACATCCAACAGTATTATTCAATCACATTTTGCAGGGCCCATGGGCTTCGGCTTTCTCCTCAACTGAAGTGCACAATGGATTACATATCACATTCCATCTCCATGCCCTTGTCTCGAAGATTCCACAAATCAGTTCCGTCCTTCAAGTACAACAGTCCTTCTTCGACTGCTGTGGCTTCGATTTGGCTCGCAGAAGATGCACGCACTGTTTTTGCAAAAACCAGCGATAAACCACCCGTTCACTGTACTTACAAAGTGCAATAATTAATATTTTTTTTCGTTACATCAAGTACAATAAAGAGACTAGAATACATCCATTAGAGGTCCCCCCCTACCTCCTATCGCTACATAGCAGTGTTAAAAGACAAATTCCTAACAAATTCAACAATCTCACATTTTGAAGAACATTGATGAAGCCCTACTTAGTGTGTGGGCTTGGCGGGCTCGAACAGGGCTGCCCCAGCCCAAAAGAGAGCAACATGATGCCCGGCCTGCCGAATTTGTTTGCCTAAGATTTCATTTTCATCTAATTTCACTCCACTTTGAATGGCAATTGAGAGCAACCGAACGGCTGATAATTAATCATTTTCAGTTTACTAAAGCTTTTCTCCAATTATGAAAATAAAAAACTATATGTAAATCTCCGTGCTAATGTCTAAGTATCGTGAAATTTCAGGAGTTTCGAATTTAAGAAAAAGTTAAACTACATAAGCCATGAAATCTAGATTAAGTAAAGAAACAAAAAGTAAAAGTCAATCCGGACATAAGCGTGAAGAAAAACCGTTTCAGAGACAGAAACCAACCAGTTAAAACTAATCGTTGGACTTGAATATGGAAATAAATTAATCTGCTTTAAACATACCAAATGATTTCTAACTTTTAAATAAGTATATCCGAAAAGAGATTTCTCAAAAGTAGCAAATGGTTTGAATGACCATTAACATACTCCGAAATCTTGGCTCGGTTATATCTTGAAAAATGGATGATTTTAAGTATATTTTACTAAAAATAATCGCATATATTCTTTGAAATAATTAATCAATAAAAATATTTTTATTATTGACGACAATTATATCTAAACATTTTTGTGAGTGATGAAAATACTATTTCGTACATTAATTTTTGTAAGTTATGCATGTAATTTTCTAAGATGATTTTTTTTCAAATCATTCATTTTTCATAAAACAAACGTAGTGTTAGAATCGCATCACGTGAGGGTTATGATGTGGACATGTGGATGATATGTGAATGCTAGGACATGTTATTTTGATCAATGGATGAATGCAGCAACAACCTGTTTTGATTATTGCATGGTATTTTACCGCATAAATTCGGAGTTGTCAATTTATCATATGTACAAGTGTAATTATGAAGGCCACTCATTTTATGTGTGGGTCAACTTGGTTGACTTTACCAGAAAAAAATATATATCAAGTTGTTAGTTCATATTTGACATCCGTATTTTTTTATATATAATGATGAATAGGATAAAAAGTCGTTATCACCTTATAAATTGAAAAGACGATAATTTTTTTATGGTGCCATGATGAATGATAGGACAAGACGTCGTTATTGCTTCATAAATTGAAAAGACGGTAAATTTTCAAAATTTTGCCTTAGAAATTTATAAATAAATCGGGTAAATATAACCATCTAAAACATAGTAACAATAATTTTTCTTGCTGAGGAAGTGAGATAAGCTAAAAATATTTATGTCAATTTACGAAAAATACTAATATTTAAACGAATAAAGTTATCCCGTTCCTCATCAATGACCTGTCACTATTACATCGAGTACTAAGAAATGAAAAGGCTTTGATCCACATCAATGACGTTGATAATCTATATACTTTTACCAAATTTTTTTTAAATTTATTACATTTATATCAATTTAGTGATAAATTTTTCACATTTTATTAATTGAATTCATTTAGCCAATTTTGGAATATGAACATTGACCATTTTACGTAGCATAAACATCGTTAACATGAATATTTTTTAATAATATTTTGGATTTTTTTATTTTCTTCTCTTTATTTACTTTTTTTTTTCTTTTGGAGCATAGAGCCGACAAGGGTCGCGAACTCCCTCCCACTGGGCGAGGACGTTGTGGCGATTGGCAACTTTGGGCAAGGGCTGCAACACTCTTACCGCTTATTGGGCTAGGGCCACAAGCCCTCAATGTGGCCGATGAGGGTGTCACAACCCTCACCTAGGCTCTTATGTATATTTGGTGAGGGTCTCCATGTCCTCACTGTGGCCAATGAGGACCAGGGCGAAGGTTGTGACACCCTCGTTGACCAAGGGGGTTGCGGCCCCTCGCCTAGATTTGGGCTGGGGCAAGGCACTGTAACCTTTGCCGGCCCCAACAATGCCCTCACATATGGCTAGTGATTATGTCAACTCTTAGATTGGAAAAAGTACAGAAAAAAAAAAAAAAAGAACAAAAAATATTAAAAAAATAAAGAATATATTAAAATATTATTAAAAAATTTCATTTAGGGCTGCCAACTCTATAGGATGCCTGTCATTTACGTCTAGTGATTTATGATCAAAATTGACTAAATAGACTTAATTGACAAAACATTAAAAGAGTTGGTGGCACGAATAAAAAATTTATGATTTAATTAATAAAAATATAATAAGTTTAAGACTTTTTTTAATAATTTCTCCTTTTTTTTTAATTTTATTTTATAATGTCATCCTTTTCCAAATAAGGTTATCCTATTGCACATCAATGACGTGTCACCGTCGAAGTCAAGGTTTGTGAAAAGCAAAAGCGACATCTTTTTATTATGAAAATTATTCAGATCTCCGTCAATGATTTTTCATGGTCAAACTGCTTTTCTATAAAGAAAATACTCATTCAAATCCATTTCATTTTTTTGTCTCACATGAAGCTATTCCATCTATCATCACATTATCGAGTTACTATTGAAATTGGGGTATTCTAAAATGGAAAATGTTTTTCCAATGACTCATCATTTGTCAAGTGTAATGATTTTATTACTCATCAATTACGTGTCACTATCGAAAATTAGACGAAAAGTGAAATATTCATTTAATGGAAAAAAAAATTCAATTATCCTCCCGAAGTGGGCTTGTCCTTATAAAGGACCCCATGAATTTGACTTTATATCTCAAGAACCCTATATTTGACAAATGTGTATCGTTGTGCCCCCGATTCTAATTGCCGGTGGAAAAAAATTGGCCGGCTGAGGCAGTGGGGAAGGCATGAAACTCAGCAGCGGCAACGACAGCACCACCCAGGCATTGGCGAGGGTCCCTCGCCGGGCTCAGGCAGATAGGCCGCCGCCTCCTTCGAGCTCGCCTCCTCGTAGCCGCTTTTTCCTCGTTCCGTGTCCAAATTCCTCCACATTTCCTCACTAGTGGCCGGTGATCTTTGCCGGCTCTTAGCTAACAAAAATTTATAAAAAAATTCAAAATATATCAAAATATTATTAAAAAATTATTCGTGTTATGGTCGTTGACGCTATATATAGCGATTTATGGGTAAAATTGGTTGGATGGGCTTAATTGGCAAAACATGAAAATATTTATAGCTGAAATGTTGCAATTAAAAAGTTCATGATTGAATTAACACAAATACAATATATTTAGAATTTTTTTGATAATTTCTGCCACTGTATTCAATTTCATTTTCTAAAGTCATCCTTTTTCAAATAAAGTTATTCTAGTGCACATCATTGACATGTCACCATTGAAGTCTTGAGTGTTATAAAATAGCGAAAGCGTTGTCTTTTTATTGTCAAAATTATTCAGATCCTCATCAATGATATGTCATGGTCAAAGTGCTTTTCTATAAAATAAAATAGAAAATACTCCTTCAAATATATTTCATTTTTTTTTTGTCTCGTGTAAAGTTATTCTATTCATCATTACGTTTGTTGGATCATTATTGAAATTGGATATTATAAGATGGAAAATGTTTTCCTAATGACTCATCTTTTGTCAAGCGTAATGATTTTATTACTCATTAATCACGTGTCAAACTTCACCGGAAATGCTGGAAAATGAGTTGAGTGGAATCTGCAGGTTGTGATCTTTCTTTTAGAAAATTTATCAAAATAATCTTAAATTTATTGCATTTATACTAATTAACTTCTGAACTTTTTAATTTGGACAATTTAATATCTAATTTTTGACGATTTACCAAAAAGTAAAAATTCAGAAGTTTTAAAATAAATATAAAAAAATCACATTAGCACCGTCTTTGTCACGTAGGATGTCCAGAATTTGTGTCATCGATTTCTTATCAAAGTTGGTTGAATTGGCAAATCGTTAAAATATTTATGATTAAATTGACTAAATTTAAAAAGTTGAAGATGGAATTTGCACAAATATTATAAATTTAGGACTTTTTTTGGGTAATTTTCCTGCTTTTTTACGGCATCAAATATCTATTAGTTATTGGAAATTTCCAAATTGCTTTTTCTGGGTTCAAGCTTGGATTGTGAGATTTTGATTTGACGGATGAGAGCAACCATCTGAACGTGGAACGAGATATCTCTCTTTCTTGATTTTTCCAAGAGGGAAAAGTTCTGCAGTTTAAAGCAACAAAACATTGGGCGTCTTAAGTTGCTTCCCCCTCACGTGACCTTAAGTGGATGGCCTTATAAAATCCGACATGCCCTCACCTCAACACCATATGTAAGGGCAAACCTGATATGCTAAAGCTCTATAAAAAAAATAAAAAAAAATGGCATAAATAGTATCCGAATTTTGACCAAATATGTAATATGGCTATCGAACTTTTAATTTGTTCGATGTGTTCCATGAATTTTAACCCAATATATAATATATTCCATGAACTTTGATATAATTTGCAATGTGTCTCAGAACTTATAATTCATTCAATGTAATTCTTGCACTTTTGATATATATTTTTTAACATTTTCATATTGTTCAAAAACGAAATTGAACATGTACCCCATTGAATAAATTAAATCATGGACCACATTATACAATAGACTAAAGTTCATGGATCACATTGAATAAATTAAAAATTTATGAATGTGGGCCAAACCCTATGAATTGTTTGTGTCATTATCCCTAAAAAATGCCTTGACTCCTTTTTTGTCCTTGCCAATTCTTATAATGACTAACATATTAAACGAGGATTATTATTGCTGAAATATACACATAAAATTTCGCCAGGTAACACTCAAGTAAAATGTAGTTGTGCTACAATCATAAGGACAAGTTGCTGTTGACTAAGGCAGGTGGTTTTATGGACTCTTTTCCTTCGCTATTTACTAGCTTCAACCAGTTACACATCATCTCCTTCTAACCCCCTCTCTCTTTTTGTACATTAATTCTTCTTATCGTGTTATCAAAATCTCTTCGTTATATTCCATTCCTGAATTTCATCAAACTCTTAATGTTTTTAAGAAAAAAATATTATTTTTATATTCACTATGGCGAGTTATTGCACACATGGCACGTGCGCATCAACAATACTATATCTAATGCAAATCATCTCACTTGACTGACAAAATATTCGGTATCGAATGAATTTGATTCATGACGGTTCAATTAAGTTCAACATCTTAACAATCTATATCTGCTAAGTGAATCTATAAAACATTAAATGACAAGCAAATTCATTTATTATTTTCTAAATTTTCTAATTTAATATGAATTTTCAATTCTATCGATTCCCATAACAACCTATATTTTAATATAAATTTGATGTATTCAGGACAAAGATGGGACCTTTTTGTAGTCTTAACGCTTAAGTCAACTAGACTCTGCATTTTATGACCCAAAAAGACCAAACTCTGTAATTTATAATGGAAATGTGGATAAAATGGGCACATTATTTTTTGTTTATTTATGTTTAAATGTGATATATTTGTTAAGAAAAGCAATGTCTTCCTATATCTTATGAACTTACTGTAAGTGTTTTTCTAATATGGGCTACATTAATTAATATTATAATTTACCATTTTATGAAATTTGTTTAAGATGAGATAGAAAGTTTCTTAATTAATTTAATATGGGATTAGCTTGTGTGGATTGAGTTGAGCTTAGCCCATAATGAGAGGGTACAGTTAGAAACTCTATAAATAGTACTCAAGTCTCTCTTCTAACCATAATTCTCACAATTATCCTCACAAATGGGCATTTACGTAGTACCAAATGGTGGAGGGCCATCTTATTGAACCAGTGATATAGATGACAATGGAGGAGAATGACTTACATGTGGATCATCACTTTTCCACTTCCTCATCAAGATCGATCGATCCCAAAACAAGTGCATTAATATTTCTACTTGATTTATATGTGTTCTTGTTCTAGTTATAGAGATAATGGGATTGCATTTTTCTATGTCTAACATGTGGTATCAAAGCTTCTATAGATTAGAACACATACGTATAGTTTTTGCCCTTTTTCGTGATTTTTTGTTCTGCAAAAATCGATTTTTATTACATAAACCAAAAGATCTTGTCGAGACAAGCAAAACCGCACGCCACCGAAGGAGGCCACATGCGGCAAGCACATCGAGCATGCACCCCACGGGCTTTCACGCTCCTTCACACGTGCTCACGCAGGGGCGTGACTTGCGCGTGCACTGCACGAGCTAGGGTTGACATCACCGTGACGTCAGTAGCCTAGCAACCCACAAGACCCAACTCGATCCAGTGACCCAACCCAGTAACCTAGCAACCCAACCCGAGATCCAACCTGTTGACTCGCTTGAACAGGGTTACCATTGACTGGACCCTCAATCGGTGGGACCGTACGGTCGAACCAAGAACCGGTCAGATCAGATCACAAGGCTTTAATCTCACCCGTGCATGTGCTCCACGCACTGCGCACTTCGATGGCGCATGCGGGCACATGGAGCATTTGATCGGTGTGTGGTTGATGGCTACGTGCTCACACGGTGATGCTCTACCTTGTGGTATATTTATTTTACATGGTTGATGATTTTATGGAGGTGAAAATATATACATAATCCTAAATACGTATATTTTCAGTGTATTTTTGTGTATTGTCTTGTATTTTTTTTTATGATTTTGGAAATATAGGTGCTGGTTTACAGGTATGTAATTACATACATATTGTGTAAAGTTTGATTTATTGATAATATATATAAAGTTCAACTTGTATCAATAAATAAAGTAATATAATTAGCATGATATGTGATTTTAGTGATAAATTGCTCATTTTACTAAAGTTAAAATCGTATGAATATGGTGTATGTGAGTAGTAAAGCTTATATTCTCGGTATGAGAGAATTTTAAGGATTTAATTGAGTTGCGACAGCCAAAGTAGCACACATGATTGGGTTTGACAAATATCGATCTCATATAATGATGGAATATCTCATGTTCTAATGCTTGGTTATACTCTCAAAAGAGGTGATTGTATCAGTTCATAAAAGGGATACATGACAGTATGATGGATAAGTGACTGATCATAGTGGTTCATACACCCAAAGGCGATAAATTCACGAAGGTTGGAATATATTCTCATGGCTATTGTCATATCAGGAGAATACAATTCCATGTCATTTATTCTACCTAAAGGTGTTTATGTGATAATGCATATAACTCTTTGGATGTGTACTTGTGCGTCTTCAAGTTACACAGTATTCACACGATACTAATTATATGCAATGCTTGTGTTTTTTTCCAGTTACATTTTCTGTAAACAGTAACTCTATTATTATTAAAGTTCTTGCTAGTTCAAATTTTAAGAGATGGATAGAAGATTTTTTGTTTAGTATGGAGACGGCAGATGTTCATATAGCTCTTACTGGTGATCAATCAGCAGATCTTACTGTCGAAAGTATGGAAGCTCAAAAAGCACAAATTGTTGCTTGGGAAAAAAGCAATCGAATTCAATTACTGTCCATGAAGTGTTCCATTCAGGAACACCAGAAAAGTGGTTTTCTTGCAAACTACGTTGCTAGATAGATGATGGAAGCTTTGATGGCTAAAAATCATGTTTTGTTTAATGCTAAGATAAAGACCCACTTGCAAACACTCTATAATATTAAGTATGACTAGGGATTATATTTTGAGAATGGTAGATTTGCATATAAAACTTCAAGCTCTCAATATTGCTATTCTTACTGCTTGCATTATGCATCAAACTTTAAATTCTCTTCCTATTAACTTTGGGATTATCAAGACTAATTATAGTTCTCAAAATAAGACATGATCAATTAATGACTTGATTACAAGGGTGGTGGCAGAGAAAGAAAAATTGAATAAAGATAAAGGGCATATCGCCCTTTATGCTTCTAGTTTCGATAGTGATAAGGGTAAGAAGTTAAAAAAATTATACTCATAAGGAAAATTCTAAAGTTGCTAGTCCTTCCAATCATAAAGGAAATTCCAAAGCCATTGGTTCTTCTGACAATTTGGGTCCTAAGAAAGAACCCTTCAAGAAGGATGGTGTTCTTTGTTACTTTTGTAGGGAAAGAGACACATAAAGAAACGCTGCAATAAATATAAAGCTTGGTTATCCAAAAAAACCAAGAGTAAATCTAAAGGTAATGATTCTTTGGCATTTGTTTACCATATAGTGGTTCATAAACCAATGGACACCAAATCACAATGAATCAAAGCTCACTATGGGAAACAATATTAAAGTTGATGTTGAATTCGTGAGAGATATTATTTTGATTCTAGATTATGGTTTTAGGATGATGTTAAAAAACAATTTTTATGTACCTTCCTTTAGAGGGACCTTAGTTTCTGTGTCTTATTTGGACATGTGAGGATACTCTTTTAAAATAAAGAGCAATAGTATTTCTATGTTTTTTTAATTCAAATAAGGTTGGGTGCTACAATTTGTCCAATGGATTGTATCGATTATGTTCATCTCCCAATGATATGTACGTCGCTTATTTAGCTATAAATGCTATTTCCAAAAGACCTCTACTTAAGGAACGGTCTTATGTATTGTGGCAGAAACACCTAGGTCAAATCTCTAAACAAAGAGTAGAAGGCTGATAAAGGCTGACATCCTGTTTACTTTTAAAAGTGATCTAGAGACTTGTATAGATTGTTGTAGAGGTAAGATGACTAAGATAAAGAAGAAAATCGCAGTTCAAAGTTCTAATATGTTAGAAGTCATCCGCACTGATATTAGTGGAGCATACACATTAACTTTGTGTAAAAATTATTATTTCATTATATTTATTGACGACTATTCCTGACATAGATACCTATACTTGATTAAAGAAAAGTCTGAGTCTCTTGACAAATTCAAGATTTTTCGTGTTGAAGTAGAGAAACAATTGGGAAAAGTCACATATTTGACTGTGGCAGTGAGTCTTTTGGGAGGCATGGTGATGCTGCATAACTTAAAGGGCCGTTTGCCAAATATTTAGAGGATTCTGGGATAGTAACTCAATTTATTATGCTTGGGAGTCCTGAACAAAATGGTGTGGCCGAAAGGCGTAATCGCACTCTTTTGGATATGATGAGGAGTATGATTAGTAGAACAAATTTACCTAGATTTTTGTAGGGTGAAGCTTTGAAAATAACACTTTACATTCTAAATCGTGTTCTTACCATAATGGTTCCATTGACTCCTTTTAAATTATGGATTAGACATAAACCTAGCTTGAATCATCTTAAAGTTTGTGAGTGTCTTGCAAAAGTGAAGTTATATAATCCAACATTTAGTAAGTTAGATTCTAAAACTACTCGGTATTACTTCATATCTTACCAAGATCATTCAAAGAGGTATATATTTTATAACTTCAATGGAAGTACAAGAATTGTGGAATCGCAGACAACAAAATTTCTCAAATTTGATGTACTCAAAAAGGGTAACTCTTCACAAATTATTGAAGATGACAATATAGTGGGGATTACTAGATCCCTATCTCTTCCTGTGCAGACAATTATGGAGCCTCCTAACCACAAATTGAGCCTATTATGTGGCCTAAGATCTTGTGATTGAGGCAGTTCTTGATGAAGTTCTTCAAGCCCCTCAAGTTTAGAATGAGGTTGCAATAGCTCCACTTAGGAGATCGACTAGGGAAAGACGTTTAGCTATACCACCAAATTACATAGTCTACCTAGGAGAGTATGATTATCATATCAGCTGCGTTGTTAATCCAGTGACTTATACAGATGATGTTTCTTGTCCTCAATTAGATTTAAGGCTAAATGCAATAAGAGACAAGATGCAATCCATGAAACACAATGGTGTTTGAGAGCTAATTGAATTGCTTGAAGGTTATAGGTCTGTTGACACCTAATTTTGGAAAAATAAAATTGCTTTTTGAAAAGAAAAAAAATGAACATGGGAAATTGATTTGATTGAAGTATGCAAGGAAATATGGAATTACGATGGATGTCCGGATTTTGTTAAATGCAAAGCAACAATTTTAAAATCGGTGAACGAATGGCAATGATTTTGATAAAATGGAAGGAATCGTCTGTCAGGCGATTGCGAAATCACGCTCCGATTTGCATCCACGATTTAATGCGACGGAAGATGGAAGTTTAAAATTTTCCATAGAAAGCGGCCGATCGGAACCACTATAAAAAGGAGTTGACCTGCACAGTATTCAGGGGGAATTCGAAAAATTTGAGAAGAAAATTCGTGCAAGAAAAAAAGCCTTCGTCCGTCTTGGTCCTTGGTCAGAGAAAGCTTTTCTCTTTTCTTTCTCTGACCAAAAAGAAAAAAAGTCAAGAAAAGATAGAGAGAGAACGTGTGAATAGACAAGAGGAAAAAAAAGGAATAAGGAAATAGAGGGACTGTTTGTCTTCTTCACGGACTCCCTTCTGTCCGAGCTTCGTGCCGGTCAGAGGCACCGGCACTTTCTCCGCCAGCTCGACGCCGGTGCGCCCGACGCCATAGCCGCGCCTCTTCTGCCGTCGACCCAGCAGCCCAGACGACCTCCACTGGTCGCCGCTCCTCCGTGCCCCAGCCCTCGCGACGCCGCCCCCACTGCTGCTGTCCCGATCTCACCGCTCGGGTGCCTTGACGCCGGCAGATCTAAACCTGCCGCCGACCAGACGCCGTAGCGGTCCGCGAGTTCGCCTGTCCGGGACACCGTGCCGCCGAAGCCCGCGGCCTGCTTGCCTCTGCCTGTCCCTTTCGCTCGGAGCCCGACGCCGCCGCGCCTCTGCAACCTGTGACCCAGCGACCTCCGCACCCCTGCCGTCGCCGAGCACCCGAGCATCTCTGTCCGCCCCCCTTCCGCGCTGGGCCACGACATAATTGAGAATACACGGCCACAATTCAGAGCAAAGGAGAGTGCTGCCGCAGCTCTTACGGGGAGAGAGAGCAATAGAGAGAAGAGAACTCCGGAGCCCTTCTCGACGCCAATTCCACAGATCGAGCGAAGAAGCCCGCAAGCTCCTCAGCAAAAACCACGTAGCAAATCACATTGAAGTCAACAACTAGAGACGACCAACTCGTCCACCAATCGCCTCACCCGCGTTACAAGTCCTCCTTGGCCGTGAGCAGCCAACGCTGATTTTGTATTCTTGGTTGAATTTTTGCAGGTTTTGCCGAGGTCCAAAGCATGAACACCACGTCATGTTTTTGCGGCCATCGTTTGCAAGCATGAAGTCCACCAACGAAGAGAAAGTGGGGGGCCACATAAAGAGCAAATAAAAAAAATAAAAAGATCACTTTCTTTTTCTCTGCAGACCATTCACGTTGACCAGAAGTCCAAGCAAACCAATTCCTACGAAGCTCACATCTCTCGTTTTGTGACGCGAGCCTAGCAAGCGTGCAAATAGCGGCCGCCATTCGTATCTTGCAGTCGGCGACACCCCAGCTACTGTCCAGAACTGTTCCTCAGTTGAAGCAATCACCCTTCGCAAGCCGTCCCTCAACAAATTCGGATTTGGAAGTTTATTCGGCAATTAGGTAAAAAATCTCATCTTAATTTGATTTAAACATCATATTGCTTAGATTGATGAGATTGATATCTAATTTAAACCTTTTGAGTAAGAGCTATAATATTCATTAGGATATATTTCCCAATTCAAATCAAGGCAGTGATTTTTATTTCATCTATAAGGCTTTAGATGAAATAATTAATCAGTGGGAATAAAATTGATATCTTGATCTTTAAGGCTTAAGATCAATTTATCTATTTTACTAGCGAAATATTATCCTTTGATCTGAACGATGTGTGATATTCGATGATTTTGAATGAGTTGTCTTGTCTTAATTGTTTTGTTTATCTTGAGATATGTTTGAGTTAGAATATTGCATGTTTTAGGGTTTACATGTTTAGAATAGAATTTTATTCCAAATTAAAAAAATCAAAAAAATCAATTTAGGTTGCTAGATTTTAAATCAAGTTGCATGTTTAATCATTTGGCAATTATAAATTTCGAAAATTAATAAAAAAATAAAAAATCATCATACACTTGTCATGTAGAATTATGGCATATTTTGCATGTCATTGCATATTAAGGTTAAATTGCACTTAGTTTAATTTAGATCATTTTTTTTATTATAAGTTTAGGCATTTTTAGATATATTGCGTTTTAGGATTATTTAGGTTAAGATAATATTTTAGTTTAAATTAGGATATGGCTCAACCTAATTCCTAATATAAATTAAATAGGATCTTAATCTAGTTAGGTAATTTTCACATTTGGGAAAATTTCGAATTTCATGAAAAATACAAAAAAAATGTCATATGCACATCATTAGAATTAGATTCATTGAGATGCATGTCATTTAGTATTTTTGCTAGGTCCATTTAATTAGAAATTACATGACATTAGAATTAAGTCATTTAGTTAATATTGCATTGCATATTGCATGATTTTCATTAATTAAGTGAAAACAAAAAAAAAAAAGTTGCGTGGTAATTAGAAATTATATCTAGGGTTGTTGATGTGATTTCTAATTTAACATTGCAGATGTTTTCGTTGCTTTGAGGTAAGTTTTTGCAATTTATTTATTGTTTATCGGGTGTTAAATTGGTGGATTGCGCACCCGCATGTTAGGAAAATAGATTTAAAACCAATTTAAGGCACGCAAAACATTTTTGAAAATAAAAGAATGGTACCAAAATGGCATTAGAGAAATCTAGTGTAACCAAGTCCCCGTACCCATAATCTCTAGTTCGTAGGAGTAAAGTGAAACTCCCGTTACTTTACTTGGGTTTCTAATCGACCCACCAAAAAATAGATTAGTGGCGACTCCTGATTAAAAGAATCAATTGCATGTTAAGAACTTGAACTTAAGTCGCGAATTGGTATGGGCTTGGGAGAGCCCGAATTAAGTCTAGGCTTAATAATCCATTAGCCAAACCCTAGGTGGTTCACACCGGAAATTTTGGTCGCGACAAAGTCCATCGGCTGCAAATGAGTATACAAGACTAAAAGGGATTCCAAATGAAAGATTAAGAAGTTTAAAGGTAGACTGGTAGCTAAGGGTTTCATTCAAAGAAAATGAATAGATTATGAAACAACATTTTCTCCAGTCTCTTCTAAAATCCTTTTAAACTGATTTTGACATTGATAGCTCATTTTCATATGGAGTTATACCAGATAGATGTTAAAACTGCTTTTAAATGGAGATCTTAATGAGAAGGTCATATGGTACAACTTTGAAGATTTTGCAGCGGATGATTCGGGTAAGCATATATGTAAATTGAAAAAGTCTATTTATGACCTTAAGCAAGCTTCTAGATAATGGCATCTAAAGTTTAATAGTATTATCATTTCATTCATATTTATTAAAAATAAAGTAAATCAATATATATACCACAAGGTTAGTGAGAGAAATTAAATTTTTCTCATACTTTATATAGATGATATCTTACTTGCAAGTAGCGACATTAGATTACTGTATGAGATAAAGTGGATGTTATCGAAAATTTTTGACATGAAATACCTATTTGAAGCTTATTTAGTTCTTGGCATTAAGGTCCATAGGGATTACTCTCTCATTTATTGGATTTGTTTCAGAAGACATATATTAATCGTATTTTAGAAATTTTCAATATGGATCATTATAAGTCAGGAATTGTTCCTGTTATTAAGGGTGATAAATTGAGTTTCTCACAATCCCCTAGTTTAGATTTTGAGAAAGCCCAAGTAAAGGATGTACCTTATACTAGTGTACTTAGAGATATCATATATGCTTAAGTTTATACTAGACCAGATATCGCTTTTGCGACATGACTTTTAGGTAGATATTAGTCAAAGCCAAGACACAATCACTAGGTTACTACCAAGAAGATTTAAGGTACTTAAAGAGGACAAGAAACTATATGCTGATTTATAGACATGTTCCAGGACTTATAGCTAGTAAGGTATTCAAATGCCGACTTTGCTGCTTGTCAAGATGATACAAAGTCGACAATATGATACATATTTATGTTGGCAAGAGGTGCAGTATCGTGGAAGAGCAAGAAATAGAAATCTATACCATCTTCTACCATGCAAGTAGAGTTTTTAGCTATCACTCAAGTTATTTGGTGCCAAAATCTCATTATGGAGTTAACTATTTTTATTTTTGTGAAAAGACCCATATAGTTATATTGTGACAATAACTTTGCAGCGTAGGTCTCAGGGGATCTAAGTACACAACAATCAAGTTTTTTACCATAAATGAGTCGGTATAGAATGGTGATATTGCAGTAGATCATATTCTTACGATAATATAGTTGTTGATATACTAACTAATGGCCTACACTCTTGTGTGTTTGAGTGACATGTCATAAGCATGAGCTTGAGCATCTTGGGATACTGTTATTTAGTAAGAGCTGTTTTTATTTTTTTCTAATAAAGTTTACATATGTGTTTGTTACATTTAGTCACATTTTAATATGTATCAACTTTTGTGTTCAATAAAATATTTATGGATATATTGTTATTATCTTAATACATATTGATAAAAGTCCCAAGGTATTATATAAATCTTGAATGAATGTTAGGACCATTCGGTTATTAGCTTTGAGTATATTTATTGTTACACATAAAAAAATGTTAACTATAAAGATAATGCATATTTGGATTCATTGGAAATATAAAAATATTCTCTAGTGGCATAGGTTTTTGTGATACTTAAGGTAAGAGAATGGTAACTAACAAATGAGATTTCTCTATGAGAGGTGGTATTCATTAGCCATATTACCATATTAAATCTATATAAATAAAGTTAAGAATACTCATGACCATGGAAGGTTCTGTGTGGATACATGCAGTTACTGTCATAATTCAGTGTTTAAGACTTTATGGGATAAGATTAACTATTAAGAATTATCTCTAGACCAATATACATACATACGGTATAATTTCAATTAATATAGCTCAAGTGGGAGAATGTAAGAGTTTTCCTAATGCGTGATACATTAATTGATATTGTAATATATTGTTTTACAAAGTTTTTCTAAGATGAGATAAAATGCTTCTTAATTAGTCTAATATGGGGTTAGTTAATGTGCGTCAAGTTGAGCTTGGCCCGTAATGAAAGGATCTGGTTGGAAAATCTATAAATATTGCTTAAATTTTTCCTCTAACCCCCATTCTCACAATTATCCTCACAAATAGATGTTTACCTAGTGCTAAAGAGTGAGGAGGCCGTCTCATTGATTCAGTGATACAGAGAGTAATAAAAGATAAGGACTTGCGCGCAGATCATCATTTTTTCGCTTCCGTATCAAGATCGATAGATCCTAAAATAAGTGCGTTAATCTTTCTACTCGATTATATGTGTTCTTGTTCTAACTATGAAGATCATAAGAAGACGTTTTTTCCGCATCTAACACTTAAGATATACTTAAACAACGATAGTACTTAAAATTAAGATACCTTTACTTTCGATCATGAATGAATGACTTTAACTCAAGTTTCTATTTTTTTTTAAATATATCTTACGTTACTTGAATTTTTTTTATGTTGAGAAACAACTAATTTCATGTATTTTATTAGAATCTTATGATTTTGATTCAATTTTTTTCTTCCCAATTCATATAATAGAAATTTTGTTTTATGATTCATATACATTGTAGTTTTGACATCTACCGAAAAGTGTACTCATAATTTATAATCAACTATATCTTAAAAAATCACAATAATAAAAGTAGCCAAGATAATTAGAGTGTATTCCTATAATTGAATCGTACATTCCTATCTACATCTCCCTCATCTTATGACTAGTTAAACTTTAAAGAATTGAGATCCTAAAAAAATGCTTCTCGTGATTTACGCGCTCCCCCTAAACACATCTTTTGGTGCCCAACGCTAGGAATGCATTTGCATGTTTGTTTGGAGATTTTAAAAGAAAATATTTTTTTTTTTGCTTTCTGGTCAAATTCATAATATTATGTAAAAATTCAAAAAATCATGGAAATTTTAACGGGAATTTACATATCAACATTCTATATCATGTAAATATTTAGACATTTTAGGTTAGAAAAATTCAAAGTATTGATACTTTAAAAAAATTTAAAAGTTAAAAAAGTGAAAGTTGTTTAAGACATTAGAATATGAAAGACTACACTTTTAAGCATATTTCACCCAGTTTTTCTTTTTACTTTTCTACTATAGCCTTTTCAATTCTTTTTCTGTTATGCTGTTTGCATGTTGATGCTCGTAATTGTATAATTTTGTTGTCGATTTATCATATGTACAAGTGTAATCATGGTGACTACTCATTTTATGTGTGGGTCAACTTAGTTGACTTTATCGGGAAAAAAAATATTAACAATGTTTTTAGTAAGATTTTTGTCCCCGAAAATAATTTTTGTCTAGATATAGTATTTTCAATTTCTATTTCAGGAACAACAAGGTAATTTCTTTTTTTTACTTCTTTTTTATTTTAGATCTATTTTATGGTCATTGTTTTTATCATGAGGAGTAGAAAAAATAGTTGACTTTACCAAATGGATTCATGTTTTTTTTTTCTGTTCAAAAACAAAAGAATAAAAAAAATAGAAAAACCGTAATTACCAAACAACCTCTAAGTTGGTTGAACATAGAAAAACAGTAGCTATCAAACAACCTCTAAGTTGGTTGTTCATATTTGACATCCATATATATATATATATATATGTTTAATGATGTAATGATGAATAATAAGATAAAAGGTCGTTATCACCTTATAAATTGACAAGACCGCAAATTCTTTTCTTTTGCTATGATAAATAATAGGTTAAAAGGTCGTTATCAGTTATTAGATTAAAAGAAGGTAACTTTTCAAAAATTTCCCTTAGAAATTTAAAAATAAATCGGATAAGTGTAACCATCTATAATATCATAACAATATATTTCTTGATCAGGAGATAAAATAAGCTAAAATTTTAATAACAATTTACGAAAAATACAATAATTTTAATGGACAAAGTCATCGCGTTCCTCATTAATGACTTGTCACTATTACATTGAGAACTAAGAAAAAAGGTTTTCATCCTCATCAATGACTCCGATAGTCAATATATTTTTTTATAGGAAGATATTTATTCTATTTGGGAAATCTATATAGGAAGATATATTCTATTCGGGAAATCTATTGAGTTACTGCAAATCTAATTTTAAATTTTTTTCATATTTTGTCAACTAAATTTATCTAGTTAATTTTAGCTGAAAATTGGTACGTGAACGTCAACCGTTTCATGTGATACAATCGAGACTCACGTGAATATTTTTGTAATAAACTTTTAATTTTTTTATTTTCTTCTCTGTACTTTTTTTTTTCGTTTTAGGGCTAATGGCTATCGAGGGTCACTAACTCACCACTATTGGGTGGGGGTGTTGCAGCACTTAGCGGCTTTAGGCAAGGGCTACAATGCCTTCACCAGCCACTAAGTGAGTGGTCACAAGCCCTCACTGTGGCTGGTGAGGGCATCATGACCCTCACCTAGGCCCTCATTTAAAATTTGGTGAGGGCCATGATGCCCTTACCATGGCTGATGAAGCCCTTGTTGGCCAAAGTGAGGCACATGGCCCCATGTCTAGATCTGGCGTAGGCTAGGGTGCTATGGCCCTTATTGGCCCCAATGATGCTTTTGCCTATGGCCAGCGACCTTTGCTGGCTCTTAAACCCGCCCCCCCTTCCCTAAAAAAAAAAAATGTAAAAAGAACAAAAGAAGAAAAAAGAAAGAAAAATTATATAACAAAATCAAAATATTATTAAAAATGTTCATGTTAGGGTTCCCAACTTTTAGACGAAATTGGTTGGATTGAGCAATTGATAAAACATGAAAATATTTATAACTAAATTGATACAATTAAAAGTTTAGATTGAATCGGTATGAGTATAATATATTTAGGATTTTTTGGGTAATTTCCCCTCTTTTATTCAATTTCATTTTCTAATGTCACCCTTTTCCAAATAAAGTTATTCTAATGAGCATCAATGACGTGTTACGTCAATGTCATGAGCATTACAAAATAGCAAAATCGTCATCTTTTTATTGTCAAAATTATTCAGATCCTCACCAATGATATTCATGGTCAAAGTGCTTTTCTATAACGAAAATACTCATTTAAATCAATGTCATTTTTTTGTCTCATATAAAATTATTTCATTCATCATCACGATTGTCGAGTCGCCATTGAAATTGGGTATCAAAAGATGGAAAATGTTTTCCTAATGACTCATCTTTTGTCCATAGTAATGATTTCATTACTCATCAATCACGTGTCGCTGTCAAAAATTAGACCAAAAGCAAAATATTCACAAGGCCAATTCCTCTCCCACCTCCTCAACCTTCGCTGGCCTCGCTATCTCGCTCTGTTCTCTCTCTCATCTCCTCTACAGCGAACGAACTAATGGCGACTAGGGGAAGTTTATTATATTTATGCTAATTCAATTCTAAATATTTTAATTTAGTCAATTTAATTCCAAATTTTTTAACGATTTACTAATTTAATTCCTCCATCCAATTGTGACCGAAAATCACTAACATAAGTACTGACAGTGCCACGTAAAATGGACAATATTGATTTGGACAATTTTTCATCACTTTTTATTCTATTCTATTTTTTTCTTTTTATTTCTGTTTTCTGCCTAGTTCTACCCTACTTTTTTAGCTTGTTGTTGAGAAATCGCTCTACTGCCTACCCATTTCCCTAGGTATGGAAGATAGGAAAATTGGCTTCAGGTTCCAATAAGCTCAAAAAGCATAAAAGTGAGGCCACAAGCGAGGGCAACAACTCTCATAGGTTTAAAGAGAAGATTTAAAAAAAAAAAAAAAAAAGGAAGCAATATAAGAAAAAAAATTAAATTTTTTAATAAATTATCTATAAGTTGCCACCCATGTTACGTATGATGGCTAACGTCTATATCAATAATTCTCAATCAAAATTGACATGAAAAACTAAATTGATAAATTATTAAGAGGGGTATGACTAAATTAACTAAAATGAAAGATTTAAAATTAGGAAATAACAAATACAATAAATCTATATATCTTTTTGGGTAACTTCCCCGCTTTAAGTGCTGACAATTATGGATTAGTTTTGGAAAGTTTCCAAGTTGCTTTTTCTGGGTTCGAACTTGTACTGTGAGATTTTGATTTGATGGACGATGAGCAACCGTCTGAACGTCGGGATCTCTCTCTCTCTCTCCCCGTGGATTTTGCCAAGAGGGGAAAGTTCGGCAGTTTAAAGCAACTGAACTGCCCCCAGGAAAATAGGGGAGAAAATGGAAGTCCGACGAAACGTCGGTATCGATGAAGCCGCCACTTCAACCGTAAGCCAACTCAATGATTTGCTTTAATGACTCCGGGAGAGCCCCGCCGCGGTTGGCGGCTGAAAAACGTTGGAGGGATGTCGGGCCGTCGCTGGTCCTTGGCGTGCATCATTGCTGCTGTCGTTGTCTGACCTCTATCACTTTTTGCTTGTTTGATCTCAAGTTCAGTTGTAATTATAGTTTTCTCTTATGATCTATAAAAATAATATAAATAATTTATAAACTTTGACTCAATATATAATATCTTCTTTGAACTTTTAATTTATTTAATGCGGTTCATGAATTTTGGTCTAACATGTAATATTGTCATTTAAATATGAATTATTTAATATAATCTTTAAACTTTTGATACATGTTCAATCTAATCTCTAAATCATAACTCTAAATTTGAATTAATGAAATTCAGATATTCAATAGTTTCATATAATCAATGAATTAAATTGAACAATAACTGCATTTTACACATTGGACTAAAATTTAATGATCATATTGAACGGATTAGAAGTTCAAATAAGATATTGTACATTTAGTCAAAATTTATGGATCATTTATGTAATTATTTCATATGATTTTCTTGACAAAAATGCCCTTGAGATTAACACATGAGATACACGTATGTGCCGACTGATCATTTTTTTCATTAACGGATCAAGAGGATAGATTGACACGCATGAAACAAATTTAGGGTTCATTTGAGACAAACTCAAATTTAAGAGCACATGGCGAGAACCAAACTTCTTCAAGGGGTTTTTGGGTATTTTCCCCGAAGAAAGTTATTCCATCTTTTAGTTATGACTTTGTCACTAGTAGAAATTCTTTTTATAACGTAAAAGGAAAAAGATAGTTATTCCATTATATTTCATTTTCCACTCAGGAAAAATGTAACTTTATTCCCCATTGGCAACGGCATGTCATTGTCGAATTAAATTATATAATTGGGCATAATGATCTTATTCCATTCTATTCCATTTCATTCCATTTTATTTTCCAGAGGCATTCGTAGCTGGCGCCCACCTACTCCTATAGAAAATAATTTAATAATGACTAAGATTGCCGTCATATCCAGCAAGCACCATGTCCGACCAAAATTCAAATTCAAAATAAAGGCAACTCTCAACCTTAAAAATTTGACAAACAATAAAAATAAAAAAAGAAACCATAGGGGAGGGGCAAATCCGTCAAATCGCATGAACATTAATCCTCATTTCCTCAAAGTAACGGAGCAAGCAAACCTGTCCAAAAAATTCATCCCCCTCCCTCCCTCCCTCCCTCCTCGGAATCCGCCATTGATCTAAGCTCCAATCCTTACTTCTCCCTCTCTTTCCGTAACGGACAAGCGAAATCCACTCCCGACTGCACCGAAATTTCGTCCTAAGATTGTGTCTGCAATCGCCTCACTCCCTCTCTCTCCGAAATGGGTTCTCTGGTCCCGTTCCAAGACCTCAACCTGCTGCCGGACCCGCCCACCGCCACCGCCGCCGCCGCCGCCGCCGCCACCGCCACCGTCACTCCCAAGATCGAGCCCAAGCTCGAACCCCTCGACGAACCGCCCCAGACCCACGTGCAGCGGCCCCCCGCTGCAGACCCACGAGCTTCCCAACCCCCCCCCCCTGAATTCTTCCTCAGCTCCCCGAACGCCCCGCAGACCCCCTCCCCGGACAGCAGCGGCGGCGGCGGCGACCAGCTCTTCTCCGAGTTCCACCGCGTGTCCGAGCTGTTCCGCAGCGCGTTCGCCAGGCGGTACGGCCGCGGGGGCGGCGACGTCGACGTGCTGGATCCCAAGACGCGGGCCATTGTCCCGGTGAAGAGCGAGGAGGCGCAGGTCTCTCCGTTCGCGGCCTCGCCGAGCAGCGGCGGCCGGCGACAGCAGCTGCAGCCGCGGTCGTCGGAGCTCGTGAGGTCGCCGATCTCAGCGACGAGGACAAGAGGTACTTTCGCGAGGAGGTGCGCCAGGCCCGCCTGATTTACGATAGCCTGCGTGTTTTTTATATGTCGCATGAGGAGGGTGTCGATGGTAGGATGAGGAGGGGTGATTTGGCGGCCGCTTCCATGATGAGAGGGAAGGGATTGTGGGTGAATCGCGACAAGAGAATCGTGGGACCTTTACCTGGTGTAGAGATAGGCGATGTCTTCTTCTATAGGATGGAGTTGTGTGTTGTTGGTCTGCATGGTCAACCGCAAGCTGGCATTGATTATTTAACTGCTAGCCAGAGCTCAAATGGCGAGCCGATTGCGACCAGTGTTATTGTGTCTGGAGGGTATGAGGACGATGAGGATGCAGGGGATGTGATTATATATAGTGGTCATGGAGGGCAGGATAAGCTAAATAGGCAGTGTAACCACCAGAAGTTGGAAGGTGGTAATTTGGCTATGGAAAGGAGCATGCACTATGGAATCGAAGTTCGGGTTATAAGGGGGATAAGATACGGCGGCGGTGCGACACCCAAGATATATGTGTATGATGGGTTGTATAGGATTCTTGATCATTGGTTTGATATCGGTAGGTCTGGTTTTGGGGTATACAAGTATAAGTTGATGAGAATTGAAGGGCAACCAGAAATGGGTAGTGCTATCATGAGGTTTGCTCAGACCCTTAGGACAAGGCCTTTAACAGTTAGGCCCAAGGGATATCTCAGTCTTGACATTTCAGCGAGGAAGGAATGTGCGCCCGTTTTTCTGTATAATGACATTGATTCTGACAGCACTCCCCTGCATTATGAGTACTTAGCCAGGACTGTATTTCCTCCGTATTTGGTGGTTCAAAATGCTAATGGCAGTGGGTGTGAATGTGTTCTGAGCTGTGGAAGTAATTGCTTTTGTGCTTCGAGAAATGGGGGTGAGTTTGCCTATGATCACAATGGGTTACTTACGAGGGGAAAGCCAGTTATTTTTGAATGTGGGCCATTTTGTAAGTGTCCTCCAACCTGCCGTAATCGTGTGACGCAGAAAGGTTTAAGTAGTAAGTTGGAGATATTTAGATCGAAGGAGACCAATTGGGGTGTTAGGACCTTAGAGCTGATACAAGCTGGTGCTTTTATCTGTGAATATGCAGGAGTTGTACTCACGAGAGACCAAGCCCAGATTTTCAGCATGAGTGGCGATCCATTGGTCTACCCGAGCAGGTTTACTGCTAAATGGACCAAGTGGGGAGATTTGTCCAAAGTGTATCCGGATTTTGCACGCCCTGCTTATCCATCAATTCCTCCTTTGGATTTTGCTATGGATGTCTCAAAAATGAGGAATGTTGCTTGTTATATTAGCCATAGTTCAACTCCTAATGTAATGGTGCAGTATGTATTGTATGATCACAATAATGTTTCGTTTCCTCACGTAATGTTGTTTGCATTGGAGAATATTCCTCCTCTGAGGGAGCTCAGCCTTGACTATGGTGCTGCGGATGAATGGACTGGGAAGCCTCCTCTTCTCTGTAACTGAACTGTCTTGGGAAGTTGGACAGACTGAATTGAGGATGGTGCCCATTTCCTATATCTAAATTGGAGAAGTGATGCATTTCGAAAGTGATGCAGTGCAGCGTTACAAGGGCTGAGGTAAACTAAATTTTATGTTCTGCAAGCTTTGAAAAACTATGGAACTATGTAGAACAATTATTTTCATCTTTGGAGATGGATTCTTTGTGTTTCATATATTAGCTTTAACAATGTAGCTGTCTTTGAGATTCTTACTTCTTGTCTTGTTTGTCAATTGTTCTGTCTTTTCTGCATTTAGATCAGTTGCTGAAAATTAACTCTGCCGTGGACACTGTTGATGACTAGAATTTTTTGGCTTTGGTCAAATTATCTATGACGATGGTGATGATTATAATTATTACTATTTGAGAAATGGTGGCTGCATAAGTATGTAGTTTCATGTTCCTTGATGGGGAGCTACTATTGCTTTTGCATTGAGGAAGTTCTTAATGATTCATTCTCATTTCTCTCTGTCCTTCCTTGATCTGGTGAATTTGTCTCATGTCATGGTCCTGCGATGGAAGAAGTTTCATCTCACGAAAAACGAGGACCCCACGACATTTATTTTTTTTTTATAGTCCCGAACAAGGTCGTGAAAGTCTGAATCTATTTCTAATTGATATTGTTGTTTGAAAGATTGGGTCTTGTGATCGGATCTAAGATCACAATGTTGTATGTTTTAGATATATATATATATATATATATATATATATATATATAACTTTTGTGTAGAAATGAATAAATGTTTTTAACAGACCATAACTTCAAAGAACTGGTATTGCCAAGACCTATATGATCTCTAAAATTATGACGATAAGTCCTTTTGCCCTTACGTGAAAATCTCAAAATGTAGAAACTTTTATTAAAATTGAATTGGTAGAATCACTCCAAACTAAGGATATTCATCCTTTGATTTTGCATTTTGCAATGAGGAGACCCAAAGCACCACGGCAGGCAAATTTAATTGGAGGTCACTTTTAGTTGTAAGGAATGGAAGTGAGACATAATGAAATAAGATTGGTAATGAATTCAAGTAAGATGATAGTGGAACAAGCATCGTTCCTTCAGTTTATGGGTGCGACGTTTAAAACTGCTAGATTTTTGGTTTTTACCCCTTCTACTAGTTGGTCGTAGAAGTAATAATACAAATTCTTATACATCTCTGATATTGTCCACACATTACTTGATTCAGGAGTTACTGAAGCCAAATCCTGTCAAAACTGTACATTCCGTGCATTGACATTTCAGATCACCCAAAGCCATCATTTTCATCGTCAAACCTTCTCCATTCATGTTGTGCAAATCTTTGTAAAAATGAGGGCACTGCATTTGGGTTTTCAAATAACAAAATTTTTGGAAAGGGTTAAAATAGAAGTACTTATCTTTTTTTCTGCAGAACAGGAGAACAGTATCTGATTTTGTTTTCCAAGTGCATTGAACGAAAACAGTACTTAATTTAGCAGGATAATAGAGTGATATTTGATTGTCTTTTGTAGGGCATAACACGATACGAACGAGTCTAGTGCTTAAGTGGTCAAATGAGCATGTGAGAGCATGGAATTGCCTCTCTGTTGCTATTAATGTTCACTATACATTGTTCCGGCCACCTTTGATAGGATCATTAAATAATAACCTCATTGAATGCTGATTCCTGTCTATCAAATATGGAATTATATCTTTTGGCAGTCAATTTTCATTTGTTGTGCTTTTCAATAAATAAGCCGGTGTTTGAGAGTTTAAAATCCCAGTGGGATTGATTTCCGTAGAATAGCTGTAGCTTCTTAATTTATATGAATTAGAGGTGTCAAACCATGTGTCGATGTATACATCCATACAACTTACATAAATTGTGCTCAAAGTTTGCATTTTCCTCCCGTGTAAGATTTATGCATTGTATTTTTTTCTTAGAAGATGGACACCCAATATTCAAGGACTCAGTGAAATTGTATCTTTTGGTGCCAAGAATGAGTGAAATGAAATACTGCTAGTGAAGGAGCTAGGAGAGTGGGGCAGGTGATGATTATTTGGCCAATTGCACTATTCCTTTTAATTAATGCATGATCTTATTCTATAGATGAACCTAATTAAATAAGTTGTCACGTAGCGTATGCTTTATGGTGGGTCTTAACTAATGACATGATTAATATGGTGCTGAACAAAGGGAAATAACCGTAATTTACAACTTTTTGGTTTTTGCTTAACGTACTTCTAGTTGAGGATGTTGAAAGTAGCTTATAAGTTTTTTTGTATGTTAGCGAAGAGAACTTCCATTTGTAGCAGTTCGTGCTTTTGAGGCTTTGCCTCTTGCTTTCTTGTTGGTATCTACTGATATTTTTTATAAGGTATAGGCAGTCTTCCCAGTTTTATTATATTGAATCACAACTGTCATGGATGAGGTAATTCAGTCTGTCAACGCAAAATTTGGTTTGCTGTCACCAGACATCCTGGTTTGTCTCATCTGGTCCCAGCTGAAATTTGTATTGTTGGTTTTGGCTATTGGAATGCAGTGAAAATGTGTTAGAATTACCTCATATTTATTACTTGTCAAATATGGGAGAGGTTCAGCATGGGGTGGAGTTAGCTTAAGCCGACTGAACTTAAGAGGAAAATTCAATTGTTTTCCTTTTTGCCTTGATTAGTAACCTTACTCATGCCTGGAAATGGCTTAGGGAATGGATGTGGAATATAATTAATGGCATTCTACATTTATGCAGTTGGCATCAGTTTTGGGATCTAATCTTTCACTGTTCCGTCATTTTAACTGCACTCTAAATCCTAATTTAGATGTTGTTCATGTCAGTGTCAACATAGGGCTATTAGCCGCCTTGGTACCTTTTTCTTTGTATGGATGCTTTTAGTAGGCTGTATGGTACTGAGCTCATTTAAATGGATCTTCGTGAAGTTTCATGAGATATGACCAGAAGGATAATAAGAGGCATTATGGAAGCTTCTTTAATATTCTGTTTGTCCAGGATGCCCAAGATATGAAGTTGTTCAAAGGGAATGTTGGAATAAAATGGGCATTCTGCTAAATATTTTGAAGTGTTGTGAGATAAATGCATTGATGTACTGAACATTTCTGCAGATACTATGCTTCTCTTTCTCCTGTGAACATATGATTCACCTCCATTTTGCCTTGACCCGCAAAAAAGGAGACAAATCTCGTGATTTTATTTTGTGGATCAGATTGAAACACTTAATTCTTCTTGTTTCTGGTAGAAGGCTTCCTATGACTACGAGCAGTGTAAAGTTTCTTCAATTTTGTTTTTCTTCAAATTGAATCGGAGTATCTCTTTAGTTCAGCAGCTTGTATTTCACTCTGTATGTTGTCCACTTAAACCTCAATACCATATTGACTCAGTAAACACAAACATATTTGAAAGTTGATGGTATGTGTCTGTTTTGTGGTGGGCAAATTACTTGATTGATTCACCACACGTGGTATTGCTTGTGCGTGGGATGTGGCTATAAAAGTTACTAGCAATCTTCTTGGTCATTTCCTACAGTTGCTTTTCATTTTGATTTCTCCTCTTCATGTAGCACAAAGTGTTTTGGTTTGTTTCTTGGATAAGATCAAAGCACTCACGTCTGATGACAATGTCACTCACCTCCATAATTTCTTACACGCAGATTTTGGTTGGATCTTTTGCGGGCATGTGTCTGCGGATGCTGCTTCCCAGTTCTGTCCCCATTTTTTGTGTGCGAGCTGATGCTGCCGGTGAATTTATTAGAAACAACAAAACTGGCGGTCCATCAAATTTTTGGATGTGATTACCTTGTAAGAGAAATTTTTGTCAAGGACTGAACTTCACGCAGATCGGCTGCTGGCGGAAGTACTGATAGCTGTTTTTGCTGACAGTGCACCTTTTTGTACTTGTAGGATAAGGCCGCTCCACGCACTGGTCGAAATTGTGGATGACCAACATCTATTGTACTTGTAAACCCATAAATGCCAAAATCTATTGTATGGTTAACTTGTATATAAAGTTCGCATCACAGTTGTACAGTTATCATATCTGTTAGTGCAGGCATAGCAGGAAGTCCATCTCTCTCTCTCTCTCTCTCTCTCTCTCTCTCTCTCTCTCTGTGGCTAAATCTTTCTTCGGCTTCCTTGTATTCTTCTTCTATTCTGAAACTTCCGTTTGAGGACTCATGCTTGATCAATGTGCTACGACGTAGCATTGAATAACAGGGGCATGACATTGAATTCATCTGCATCTCTGAACTGATTGAGAGGCTTGAAATGAGATGGAAATGTGTCATACCCTTTGTTGCCGTGTTAATCAGAAGAAGCTTGTCATGAAGGGTGCGTGATGTTGCTTGCGAGGGTATTGAGTTTATTCATTGCGGAAGAAAATGGCAGTGGGAGCAATATGCAGCACGCTAAGGAGGAATCAGGACTCCAAGTTCAATTGGAACTGATGAGAAGAGAATGATAAACAGGAATTGGCAGTGTTCCTGCCTCATTGAAGATATTGATAAATCAAAGAGGTGGAATTGCTGTCACAAGAACCAGTTCTTGATCTTTCTGTACCAATCTTTCCCCTTCTTGTCTTGGGTTGGGTAGGAAGGAGAGCCACTTTGCATGACGTGAAAGCTTTCTTTTAGGCACTGAATGAAAACTACGGGGTTTGGACGAGAGTATAGAAATTTGCAGGTCAGAAAAATCTGGAATTACTAAAGCAGTCATCTCTTGCATTTGTCGTATCATTTAGGAAAATTCAAGTGTACCGTTAAAATCAAAAAGAAAATAAGAGAGAACGAAATTATGTGATGGGTTGATTCCTGAAAACGATAATAAGTTTTAGATAATGTTGATAAAAAGTATGCGACTGATAAATTAATTATACCGTAAACTGTTAGTAAATTGCCCATAAATGATGAGTATCAATGTTAAAATTTACCCAGCTACAACAAAATATTACCGTCAAATTGGTAACTTACGTCAGAATTTAGCAATGTGTATTCATTTGCCCTAGTAGCAATTCAAGCCATTTTCTGTCAATGTCAGCAATGTCAACTAGAATGTAATAGCGAGTTACCAACAAAGAAATGAGTTTAAACGTCATTTTCAATAGTTAGTTGGTAACACGTTTTGTAATTTGAAAGCTACAACAAAATGGTACTAGTCAATATATCAATTATTTTAGCCACATAACCATATAGTAGATTCCTTTCACTCAGAACCTTTAGATCTTGTTGACACTTAATTTTTGTCCAAAGATTGTGTTTAAATATTTTTGAAAGAATTGGAACCTGTTCTTCCATAAAAATATTTCATATCAATTTGTTGCATTTAGATTGCCGAGGCATTTACTATAGGTTTTAAATGGAATTATTTTTCTCGAAATCTACTTTCCATAAAAAAAAAAGTTGGGGCCGAGAATCTGAATATGTTTAGCCAAGCCTCCTCATCTTGCGCAAGAAATTGGCCAATTTTGATGAACTTTCTTGCAAAATCGGTTGGAGAAACTTGCAAAGTCTAGCTAGCGGCTTAGAGTACTATACATGAACTTGCCAATTGATAAAAAAAAATCCAGAAAAATTGATTGATTAAAGCACTTAAGCTAGCTGCCGAAGCCGAGTCCACAATTTGGGCACAATATGAAACTTCCAAGTAAGCAATTTCGTAGCCCCACCATATCCTATTGAGCTACCCAATTAGACTGATCTCTAGTTGAGGTGGAAGACGACCATTAGATGTGCAGATGGAAAAAAAAAATGGCCATGGACAAGCTGAGGAAAGAGCGCGAAAATCTCGACCAAATTAGCTAGGTCAATGACGGTACAAATTTGAAAATTTGACGAAGTTGAAGAGTTAGTGAAGTAGTTCAGTTGGCAACCAAAGGGTGGATTAATTCAGTGGATAACCTCTCGGAAGCACACCCTCTTGAGGCATAAAAAGTAGGAGATAAGAGGCAGCTAGCTCGAGGGGGGCTCTTGGTGGCCTCCAAAAGTACATCCAAACAGTTACCTTCCAAACTCAAAAACTAAAAGTAGCAGCATTTGAGGGGGTTTTTCAAGAGCCATATCTCGCACACCAGAAATAATCGTACCACACCACTACTTGGATTTCAAAGGGGACCTATCAAGCTTCCAATAGAGTCTAGTATTAGTCCCCAAAGAGTTTCTTCATGACCCAAAAAATAACTCAAATAACTAACTTTAATCCAAAAATTCCAGTCAGCCCATTGAGAAAATGCAATTTTTACAAATTTGCAGCCAAAACTAGTCAAAACCTCGACTAGAGAGCAAAATTATGCTCATGTATCTTTCCAACCATAGGCCGTCCATCCCAGTGGAGACTGGAAAGGCCTCCTATATCCCCTCATAAATTACCCTCTTGGACGGTGAGGGAAGAAGTCTGAAATTTTTCCAGGTGTTCGAGGGTTGATGGTGAGCTAGGAAAAGAGTAGGAATTTGAAAGAAATGAGAGAATGTTGAACCACAACACTCATTGAGGGTCAAGGTAGGAATGTTATAGTTTAATAAAAGCTTTCTTTTTTTTTCCCTTGATCTAATCTCTAGATTTGTTCAAGTTAAGGCAAGAAGAGTGCGTCAGAATAAGCTTACAAACCTAGAAAACCCGTAAGTTCTTTTTTAAGTCTTGAGCAGAGAGAGAAAGAGAGATCTTAGTTCTCATCACAGAAATATAATTAAATTATTTCTTTGTCGGAGCATGATCTTTTAATATAGATAGCTCTCATCATGGAAATATAATGAAATTTATTTCGTTGTTCTACACCGGCCATTGCTAAATTGATTACAGATTGGTATTGGTGAGTTGTTGTCTGAAGTTGAAAGATAGAGTATGTCTAATCTGATGTCGATAAATCTTAACTCTTGGGATCTTTGGTTAACTAATTATTATGATTCTTAGAAATACAAGAGTCAGACAGTCGAGTTTAACAAATCAAGAAGGATTCTCACTAACCAATTTAAAAAATGTATTGTATGATTGCGCCACTTCTCCAAATAGTTTGTCAAGTCGGTCTAATTACTTGATCAGGCGCTGGAGGGAGGATTTAGTTTTAGAGTCCCCTCATCGTCTATGAAATTCTATCTGAAAAGCAGAAGATGATGTGGTAATGGAGAGTTGCTTCTGAAAATTTCTCCTAATGCAGAAGATTTAGCTCAATCCTTATGCAAACTGGGCTGGAAGAAATGCTTTTGTTGGTTTACCTTCCATTTTTCGACTCAATCCGCTTCCCTGTTCTTCTGTGTCTATCGTTGCTAAGGGGGTAAATGACAACCATTTTGGCCAGAAATTGATTTTTGGAAAAAAAAAATAGATTTTTTTATTTCTATTTCTAGAAGAGTTTCTAAGCAAAAATAACCGTTTGATAATGATACAAATTTCTATTTTAAAAATAGAAATTAACAACACAATTTTTTTTTCCTTTTGGATAGCGGTGGACCAGTGGACGGCGGTGGACTGATGATCGGTGATTGGTGGCGGTGGCGGTGGCGCGGCGGCGGCGACGATGATTGGTGGCGGCGGTGGTGATTGGCGGCGGCGGTGGTGGCGGCGGTCGACAACCGGCAGCGGCGGCGGTCGGCGATCGGCAAGGCGGCGCGTGGTGAGCAACCGACAACGGTGGTCAACGGCAACGGATAAAAGACCGGTTGACGAACGATGAGAATAATTTTTATTTCTCATTTATGTTCTAGAAATATAAAAGTAGAAAATTTCTACTTTTGATTTCTATTCCAAATCTATTTCTGGAATAAGAATTTATTTCATAAATAGAAAAATTGAATGGGTTTATCAAATAGATTTCTATTTCAGAAACAAGTCTGGAATAGAAAAATTATTTTAAAAATAGAAATAGGTGATTGTCATGCACCCCTAAGAGAACTTATTTAGTCACTATGGTTTGGTTTCTATACGAATGAATACAAGCTCATTTCCCATCCAAAAGAAAAGTCGGGCAAAAGGGATTTGTTTTCTTGAAAATGGGCTTAGAAGGTAAAAGTGGCACTTTTCCCAATTTAAAAAAAAAAAAAAAAAAAAAAAAAAAAAAAGCAGAATCCAGTGAGAAAAAGAAAGGGACAGTGGAAAATCCCCAAAGAAAAAATACATGAAAAGGTGGTGACGTGAACATCAACTGAGCCCTGAGACGACACATGGACACCGAGAATTGTTTCATCTTAAATTTCTCAAGGAGATTCACGCAGGTGAAGCGATTAGTTGGCATCGCGAGTACAATTAGAGACCCAAAAACAAGAAAAAACAAAAACATAAACACAAGAACAATGTCGCAGGAAGAGGAGAGGGTGGCTGCAAACGGAAGAAGGGCATGCATCTTTTACAGGTTGATGGTGGACTCCCTCATCCATGAGAAGCAGCTGGTAATTTTTGAACCGATCATCATTGTCACTCACCAGTCAACATGCATGTGTTTGTGTCTTCTTCTTCTCAAGAAATGAACTCACGCAAATTCTTGAGCCGAGGAAAAGAAATCCATGCATGGCTGATTTTTCTGTTCTTTTCCTTTCCTTTAAGCATGTTGAGTAAAAGAAATAACACAGGAGAAAAGATCATGCTGGTGAATGGTCACCTTCTTAAAAGACTGAATTTTTCTGGGTCGAATCGTTAGGCAGCTGTTTCCTGAATTTGAAAATGTTGGGAAATGCCGCATGAGAGGAGACTGAACTTTGAGCCTTAAGAATGGAAGGCTAAAACTTGTGTCTTTTGACCCAATTAGTTGGGACGCAAAAGTTTGGCCCGGTAGGAGCCGAGTTAGAGGATGACCCAATTTCTCTTAAAGATATCAATAGCATTTTCAATGTGGATTCTTTCTTTCATTCATAAAGTGAAGAAGGGTCTGCAAGAGGAAATTTGGCCTATGTACTTATGTAGTATGTGTGCAGCCGTTTTAATTTGTTCCTTATACTTGCTCACGTTCTCCGTACTTATGGGGTTCATGAACTTCACTGGTGATTCAACATCAGCTTTTTGGCCCTCTGGTAATAGTCAATTCGAGGAAGAATGCCATTAAATTTCTTTCAATCTGCAGGGGATTCCAAAAAAGTTTGCTCGGAAATATGGGGATGAACTTTCTGATGTCGTTAGGCTCGTCGCTTCTGATTCTAGTATCTGGCTAGTCGAGTTAAGAAAACATGGCAGCAGATTATGGTTCCATGATGGTTGGCAGAGATTCCTGGAACATCATTCCATTCATTCCGGTCACTTTCTGATTTTCAAGTACGAAGGGGACTCGACATTTCATGTTTACGTATATAATCTGACTGCTTCCTGGGAGACGAATTCTCACAATCCTCTTGGTAGCAAAGAATTTATTTCGAGCAGGCAATTTCCAATGCATACGAAGAAAAATCAAGATACTGACAGTGTTGTTGAAATTAGAGACCTTTGCTGTGCATGCCCAATTTGTAGCTGTTTAAAGGACAAGTGTTTCCAAGAATGTCGGGGTTGGCGAACGACAAACAGAATTCATGATGGTGTCAATATCATTAGGCCCGAGCCTGTAGCTGATTGGGAGGTCTTTCATCAGGATAAGGGGGTACAAGTCGACGAAGTTGAGCTCCAAAGTACATTCGATGGAGTCGGGATAGATCGGTTGTTTCAGAAAAACCGATACCGGAAAAGGAGAAAGCAAATAAATGAATCTAGTAAGCACCATAATCTCGATAACTATGTCAATGCTTTATCCTATTTACTTTCTCTTTACACATATGATGAAGTTGCAGATGAAAGTGAGCCATCGGTGATGAGGAAAGATGGAGGTGAACTGCCTACTGTCGAGGCATCCTATGGAAAATCTTCAAGGGAGTGTAACGCTGCCATCATTGAGGCAAGAGGGATGGCTATCCGTGCAGCTCACATGTATGAGCCCAATAATCCTTTCTTCCAAGTAATCATGCGCCCATCTTATGTGAGAGAGAAATTTCTTGTGGTAAGTCCTCTTCACTATGGTTTATTCTAATTTTTCCTTTTCAATTTAATCATTCACAAAAAGGACAAGATTAGTGAGACAACAACAACTATGCCTACATCCTCCATGATATCCAGAGACAGAATTTCATATTAATTTCAGTTCATATTCACTGCAATACATACTGATCATAGGAAAAGCTCTTTTCCCCCTCATGAACAGAATCTGCCAGCCTCTTTCATTGGGATGCATCTAAAGGGGGACTCCAGAGACATCACTCTTCAGGTTTCTGATGGGCAGAAGTGGCGCGTGCGATGCCTTCTCTTCAATGGCAAAGGCAAGATAAGCAGAGGTTGGCGTGAGTTTGTGGCAGACAATAAGCTGGAGATAGGTGATGTCTGCATCTTCGAACTGCTTCAGAGAGAAGACATTGTGCTCAAAGTTACCATATTTCGGGTTCCTGAGATTGGGGTTGGGGCCTACTGTTGCGCATCCTATTCAGGAGGAAGCTCTTCGATGAAGCTGACTTTTGATAGTTCACAGGTAAATGAATTCCAGAAACGCGGTGAGCATCTCCTGGTACCTGTGTTCAATTAGTTAATTTCTTCCATGTGACTTTGAAATTCATATTGGTATATTAGAAGTCCAATGGGCAACGTGTTCAAGCTTCCCCAAAAAAGAAAGGTGTTCAACTCCTGAAAGAGCTGTATAAACGGTCTGCATCGGTAGGTCATTTAGGCCAAGTCAAGGAAAACTTGCCAGTTTATATATTAATGGCCGAGAGACTTTGGTCGATCTGTTTCAGTAAGACTGCACAAATGCATGCCAGATTCCAGTACCTTGTTGCTTGTCTTAGCAAAAAAAAAAAAAAAAGGAACTATTTGTAAGAGCTCATTATTATGACTTTGACCCTAATAATTGCCTAGCAAAAATATATCGCAACTTTGACGAATTAGAGGTTGAACAGTGCAAATCACACTATATCCTTTTACAAGCATTGTGAGGGAGAATTCCTTGTTTTGTCCTGGCGATGCTAATGTTTGTGTTTCTGTACAGGAGTCGGCTGAATGCATCTATCCTTCTAAGGCACTTAAGTAGCCAGATTTTGACAAACCTTTTTGTACAGTGGGATTAACTTTTGCTAGTTAAAGTGGATAGCAATGCTCTGCTCATCCACTGTGATGGGTTGGCGCCCTCGGGGATTATCGCATTTTGCAGCATGTAATTCCTTGTTTTGTCACGGCAATGCTTATGTTTGTGTTTCTGTACAGGAGTCAGCAGAGTGTGTCTGTCTTTCTACGACACTTCTGTAGCCAGATTTTGACAAACCTTTATGTACAGCGGGACTAATTTTTGTTAGTTAAAGTGGATGGCAATGCTCTGCTTGTCGACCGTGATCGGTTGCCACTCAATGCCCTCGGGGAGTATTGCATTTTGTAGCATGTAACGTTGGTATGCTCCATGGACCAAACTCCGCGGTGATATTCTGGTCAAGAAAACTTGGGTTGTGGATGTCTGTGCAATAGCATTTTTGCATAGAATGGCTGTTAAACATGTCTAAGCTTCCTCCTTCTCACGGCGCTTGCTGTTGTAATTTGAATATAGGGCGTGACGAACTGATGATGTATTACTAAGAGGATGGAAATTTGGTGTTCCTAGATTACCTAAACTAGACAGGAGTATATAAACTATGGTTCCTGTCATGCTGAACGAGATATATAAACTTTCTTCAGTTCATCGGACCATAATTAGACCCGCTAACAAGACATGCAATTCCAAAAAGCTGTGGAAGAAAACTTTTGGGCCGAGGAAATATCACTTCTCATTTTCTAATTTTTTTTTTTGAAATTTATTTTAGGATTTTCGCTCTTCTCATTAGTCATACGCCTTTGGTTTTTTTTTTTTTTGGCTGCAAAAGGAGGCAAAAGCCTATGGAAAAAGTAAAGTAGACGAGGAATATATTAGTAAATACATAATCATCATAGGATGAGAAAAGACATTAACAACCGTGTTTCACTTTAGAATTACTAAATGTGCTTTTCTTATCAACCTTTTAAAATTTTGAAAGGTATTCGATGCAAATCACAGGACTGAAAACTAGTTAAAGGTTGGGATTCTAGTCATTAAAAAAAAAAAAAAAAAAAAAGAACTTCCGTTGTCGTAACTTTCTTCTATTATGATTTTGAAGTTTAAATCAAGAGTTGTAATTTTCCCAAAAATTCAAAAGATTTGAATTATTCCCGTAACATTTCATCTTATTTATTAATTTTAAAGAACATTACTTTTGTGATTGGGTAGGTGTCGCCAATCTGATTTTTCTTTTTTTTCTTTTGATCTCACTCCCTTCTTTTATGTATATGTGTGTGTGATGCTCACAGGAATCGAACCTCGAACCTAGTACTCCCCAACCCCACCCCAAATCTCTTTATCAAAAGGGCCACATGCTTCTTGGTGGTGTTGTTGTTTTTTTTTTTTTTTTTTTTTTGTAACCGAGGAACCGTCGGAGATCACCCTTCGGAGATCACACAACCCTCCAGTGCCCAGCGACTCCGTCGAGTCTTGTCGCAAGTTGCCATTTAGACGTAAATTTCGGGGGAGGCTAGCCTATGACCCCAACACTAGGACCCCCACTTCAGACAATTTAGCAACAAGAGCGTTCGAACTCTCGACCTCTGCAACGAGGAAGAGAACTCACACTAAAGTACTTTTGTCCCTTATGGATGTCGATCACTTATCCAGGTTAGAGTTGGTAACTCACTCAAATATAGATGGATATACTTAAATAGATATGGGTGATTTAAAATAAGAATTGATAACCTACTCAAGTGATGTGTTTAGGAGCTGGTAATTTACTCCCATATAAGTTCGTAGAGTTTGAAAATAAATTACCATCATTTAATAAGAGCTAGTAACTTATTCAAATATAAGTGCAATCGATAATTTAATATGAGTCAGTAACTTATGCCAATAATAGTGGCACATTAATAGGAATTGGTAACTTACTCCAATAAGGGTGGCTCCGACAAGAGTTAATACTTCAATCGGAGTTGATTATTTACTAAAATAAAAAGTGATCATTTTAATAAGAGCCGGTAAGTTACTCAAATAAAAATTGATAATAATTTGCACATTGAACTGCATAACAACTGAAACTTGGGATGAAAGCTTGAAGTTGGCAATTTACCCAGCTTGAAGCAAGACAAGTAATACTGAACATGCTTAGAGAAGCAGTCCAACGCATGTATCATCAATGCTTTTAAATTTTGTCATGTTCATTACAATGTTGTCTCCTGGGTTCTTAATCCATTCATGAGTAGTTTAGGTCTGTTCATTCCAATTACAGCCAAAAATTTCAACTGGTATACCCTAAACACCAGACCAGTAAAATTTACAAAGATCATGCCTGAATCAGAAAGTCTTCACTATATATTGCTCAATTTCGAGTGGACTGTTCTGCATTATGTACATTTACACACAGTATGTATTGTAAAACCAGTCCTCGTATACAATAATGTCAAATACTTCCACACAGGCGATTGCATGCGGTTTACAAGTATCGCCCTAAACATTTGACAGTGGCAGGAATTTTGCATCAAGCTTGGAAGGCAGCAGTTCCATTCCTTCCCAATTCTCGCTGTCTTGCTCTCTCCATCTTCCTCTTACGCCACTGCTCCAGAGCTATCAGATAGACATCATACATCGGCAAAATGTTCGAGTCAGAGACATTGATTCAGGATAACAGAACATGATAAAACCCTCAAAGATGCTGCTATTCTATACCAGGAAAAGAAACTAATGGTTTCTGGAATTAACATGTTCGAGTCAGAGACATCGATTCAGGATAACAGAACGTGATAAAAACCCTCAAAGATGCTGCTATTCTATACCAGGAAAAGAAACTAATGGTTTCTGGAATTAACAAGATAGCTTCGTACGTTGCCTTCTAAGGATTTCAATGCTCACGAGGTGGAGGTGGAGGTGGAGCATTATAAAAGCAATTTAGTAGGACTTTCCCTGAAGCACATGCACATTCAACAAAACAGAATTTGACTGCATTCTGCATGACTAGAACTGACCAGGGGCAGCAGTATGTAGTAGGAAAACTGAAGCAAATATAATCACACCTGACTTGGTATTGCAAGAATAAACAACCATAATCACATGTAACCAACATGAACCACGAGACTCAAAATGCACTTACGTTCCATTTGATCTCAAGAAGTGACTGATTATAAGATGCATGTACTTGTACAATTTGCCCCCTCAAAACCACAACATAGGCGGCTAATTTGCATTTGTTAATGGATGATGTGGAGAGATTAGTAGCTCACGGTTTGAAATTAAATATTTTAGAAGACAAGAGACAAATGCAACAAATCGTGTTTGCATGATAGAGAGCACTATCAGAACAGCACGCACAGAGAAATTCGATATCGTTGAAAAATTGTAAGGGCCAGCAAGAAAAGAACAATGGTAAACTTAAACTATCTCACCAATTCCGACATATTGGGCGCATGCATATACGTGTGTGTGTGTGTGTGTGTGTGTGTGTGTGTGTGTGTGTGTGAGAGAGAGAGAGAGAGAGAGAGCATGCATACACGTGTATGTGTGTGTGCGTGTGTGCGTGCGCGCGTGTGTGAGAGAGAGAGAGAGAGAGAGGTTGACCTACCTTTCATGTTGGCAGCATTATCATTAACTGAACGGAAATTATTTAACCGCTTGGAAAGATCAAGAGCAGCAGTCTGCTTTGGCTGAACTATTTCAGGTTCAGTATAAGCTTCTTGCTGAATTTCTTTCACCTGAAAATGGAAACAGATGATTCTCAAACAACAACCATTTCAGTCAACTCGGAATAACATTATGTATGCTTGACTATGATTGATTCAATAGCACAAACAGAAAATTCCGGAGTCAACTGACTGACAGCGCACATGTTCAAAGATGATCTCTTATCTGATCGCACTACGGAATAGAATGAAGCATAAACCTTCAGTTGGGACTAGTACATCTTAGCATTTCAATCATGAATATTACATCAGAAAAAAGTACAGTTAAAGGGAAAAATCTTAACTCTTTTTATCTATCCCCACGGCTGCATAGAAAGACAAATTTCTTTGCATTCCTTTATATACATAATGTTGACTCGGAATAACATTATGTATGCTTGACTATGATTAATTCAATAGCACAAACATATCTTCACATTCCTTTATATACATAATGTTGACTTGGAATAACATTATGTATGCTTGACTATGATTAATTCAATAGCACGAACAGAAAATTCTGGAGTCAACTGACTGAAAGCGCACATGTTCAAAGATGATCTCTAATCTGATTGCCCTACAGATTAGAATGAAGCATAAACCTTCGGATGGGACTAGTAGATCTAAGCATTTCAACCATGAACATTAAAGAGTACAGTTAGGGAGAAAAATCTTACTCTTTTTATCTATTCCAATGGCTACTCGGGATAACATTATGTGTGAGTCAACATTATGTATGTGACTATGAGTAATTCAATAGCACAAACAAAAATTCCGGAGTCAACTGACTGACAACGCACATGTTCAAAGACGATCTCTAGTCTGATCGCTACAGAATAGAATGAAGCATAAACCTTCAGTTGGGACTAGTAGATCTTAGCATGTCAACCATAAACATTACATAGGAAAAGAGTGCAGTTAGGGAGGAAAATCTTACTCCTTTTATCTATTCCAATGGCTGCATAGAAAGATGAATTTCTTCAAATTATTTTATATACATAATGTTGACTTGGAATAACATTATGGATGCTTGACTATGATTAATACAATAACACAAACAGAAAATTCGGAGTCAACTAATTGTCAACACACATGTTCAAAGATGATCTCTAATCTGATTGCATTACAGAATAGAATTAAGCATAAACATTTGGACGGGACTGGTAGATCCTAGCGTTTCAACCATGAACATTACGTAGGAGAAGAGTACATTTAGGGCGAAAAATCTTACTCTTTTTATCAATTCCAATGGCGGCATAGAAAGATGAATTCCTTCGAATTACTTTTTATACATAATGTCGACTTGGAATAACATTATGTATGCTTGACTGTGATTAATAAAATAGCACAAACAGAAAATTCCGGAGGCAACTGACCGAAAGTGCACATGTTCAAAGATAATCTCTAATCTGATTGCTCTACGGAATAGAATGAAGCATAAACCTTCAGATGGGACTAGCAGATCTTAGCATTTCAACCATGAACATCACGTGAAAAAGAGTACAGTTAGGGGAAAAATCTTACTCTTCTTATCAATTCCAACGGCTGCATAGAAAGACGAATTTCTTCACATTCCTTTATATACCGGAGCATGGCTGTAAATCAGAGTATTGAAATAATCAGCAAAAAAGCCACATCAAACTGATGAGTAGTCCACAAAAGGAGAAAAGAAACAGAAATGAATGCCAAAACCAACAATTATTGACAATCTGTTGTTCATGGTGCTGAATGTCGTGCTGAAAAATAGAGATACATGCTATGAAATTTGCAATATTTTGTGCCATTTACACAACTACAATTCCATTTTACAACCACCAAATGATTGTGCATTATTTGCTAATTGCCATCGCAACATCTAGAAAATCTAGCGACATCAAATTATAGACCATGGCTGCACAGATTGTGCAAAGCATACCCTCCAAGGTAAGTTTACACTTTGCTGCCTAGAAAATCAGACAAAAAAAATTGAAAAGAATCAAAGCACTAGTGAGCAGTCTGCTTAGGGAAAGAGGAACTTCACCATGTAAGAGATCAAAAGATTTGTACACAAAAGTCTTGAGACAGCAAACACCGAAAGATCTTCCTCAAATTGAAAAGAAGATCCTTTTCCAATAAGTATCAATATTCAAGAACAAGAAATCTACATGTAACTTCTGATTGCCAAAGAGAAATAACATGCTGTGCATCCAAGACAAAGACCTTTTCTTGTATTTGGATCTACAGATAACTCTCATGTAAAAATCGCAGGATTTGTGAGCGAAGCAATGGGAAAATTTGGCCTTTGCATCTTTTTTTCACATAAGGTAAGAAACCCCCTATAGGGCATTAGGCCGAACATGCCTTTTTGTCCAGGACATGCGCAAGAAAGAGCTTCAAAGATCCAAGAAAAATTTCAGTCGACATCGAGCTCCCACCAAGTGCAAAACGAACATATAAATCAAAACCCACATGCAATTCCATATCTTTTACAAGAGCGAATAGGTACAGATTGTCAATCATTACACAAATCGTGATGAAAACAACGCCTTGAGTCCAGGCACCCAACCAATCCGAGCCCCCACAATCCAGACCATACGGAGGCATGTACAAAGGGCCCAACCAGTAACTGAAGAAGAGACATAAACCTTAATCGCCTCTCAAACAACAAACGAAGACCCAAGTTTACACAGATCAAAGCGAGTCCCTTCGTCACGGCAATTCAAAGCAAAACATCAAACCGAGAAGGCGCAGAGAGAGAGAGAGAGAGAGAGAGAGAGAGAGAGAGAAGGGTATAGTGACCAGAATTAGATCGAGCGGATCGCGAGGAAGCGGAAGAAGAGGTGAAGAAGCCCTGGAGCAAGAAGAGAGCAGCGACGACGTTGAGGAAGCAGACGAAGAGGGTGGCGTTCCTGAAGGAGAACCTCATCCTCCACGACTGCTGCGTCTCCATATCCACACCAACCCCCCCAACCTCTCTCTCTTTAATAATCAATCACCCATCAATGGCGCCGCGACGGGGATGCCGTGGAATGCGGTCGCCGTGGCTGCGGCGGCGGCGGCGGCGGCGGCGGCGACGAAGTCCAAGAACCGCCACCAATAGCGCCTCGAACAGAGGTCAAACTTCGAATCGCCGTCTGGCGTTTCGCACGGGTGGAGGAGGAGAAGGCGGAGGAAACTCACTCGAGTGGAAAAAAAAAGGACGAGTCAGGAGTCGAAAAGTCAAAACGAGTGGAAAAGATGGGAGATGTGGATTTTCTAATTCGAGCCATTATCGAGTAAACCGTACACGAGTTTTAATACACCTCACTTACAAAAATGGATTAACGAAAAATACCCCTTATCACGCATATGATACTGAAATATTTATTATCGGTTCATTATTTAAAGTAATATAATCAATCATTTAAAAAAAAAAAGTTGTTCACATGATTTACTTTTTGCGAAACATACGGACCTTTAATTGATCGTAATGTGTCATGAATTGTTTGCAATTCTCGAAGAGAGAGGTCTGGTGTACTTTATTGTTTGCACAAGCCGACTTAATGCTCTGTAATGGTTATGGAGCTAATACCCAAAATAATATTTTGAAACAATTATAAAGTTAATGTTCGGAATAATATTCAAAAACAAGAGAATCAATGACCGAATTGATCTTTTAAAATTGTTTTAGAATCAGTGGCCAAATTGATTTAAACTAGAGTCAAGTCTGATATGAAGCAAGAATGAGTATGATGGAGTGACAATGATTAGAAATAGAAAGCAAGAGAGATTAGATTGAAAAATGGTCTACACACACAATAACAATTGCTAGTATAATTGAAGCGGTGAACTCTTTTGAGCTCTCGGTATCGTTCAATAAGGGTATACAAAAGAATCGAAAACCGCCTGGAACCAAATTAGACCGATCTGGAATCAACAATTTCCATGGGGCTGGTCTAGTTCTCGATTCCAAGTTAGTACAACGGATGAGTACTAGTCCGATTCCCGATTCTAGATATGAAATCGCCTATCCACTCATTCACTCAAACCGAATCAATATATATATTTAAAAAAAGAGATTTCATCTCAATTACTTATTTATTTTATAAATTTTTGACCAAATATATATGTACATATATGCATATTTGTAATTATTGGACATTATTAACTAAATTTGTTTCTTGGGTGTGTAATAGGATTAATCCCTACTCTCTCTTTTTTTCATTCTAATGATCCATTTACTTTCTTTCTCAACCAAAAATAAATAAATAAACGTAGAAAGAGGACATAATCAATTGGATATGTCCATAAGAGCCAACGGCTCATTTTAAGAGTATAATTAGATCTCTCCTCAACCATTCTCATGATTTAATTAGGTTGACCAGCAATTAATGTTTTAACTTATGTGGAGGTTAGAACTTTTAATGTGGAGTCTGATTCTCCACTTATTTTCGATGTCTAGAAACCTTAAAAAGATCACACCATGACATTTGAAAAAATTAAATTTTTAGCTATGGGTATTATTTATTCGTTTTGCCTTATAATTTTCAATTCTTAATCAAAATTAATGACTTGCAATTCAACCCAAACTTAATAGGGATTTGAGACCAATTCTATGGACCCACCTGGAACCAGACTGAATTGGTGGTATGGTTTTTAGGTGGATCCATGAAACTAAAGGACAACTCTCGATTTTAATTTTTCGGAATCGATCTTTAGTAGGTGGTTCCCGCTTTCAAAGTGGGGAACTGCCCACCCAGACCATGCTCACCCCTATTGTTCGACATGTAATTGGTGGTATGTTTGAACTAGGATTTTGCATTTATGGGGCTAGAACTGAAGTACATTTGAACAAAATTGCTTTGGGTATACGTCAAGGTTTAGGCACGCTACAAGGAGCATCTGGACCAAATGACTTGGGCATGTAACAAGGGTAATACGATTAGCCCTCCTTTTCATTTTATTCTTCTGTTTTTAGGGATTTCTAATTAAACTTTACGAACAAGCTCGGGAGATACATATATTGGTTTTTACTTCCGCTGTAAATTGTTGATTTATTTTTACCTATCCATATTTTTGGCCAAATCCCAACAGGTGGCTGGTGAGGATATGGACTGAAGGTGTTATTTCGTATCTCGACTTCCTATGGCGTTCTATGTAGATCTTATCTTATTTTTTGATGGCAAAATTCTTTCCTCTTGCCTCAGTGAAGTCGTGTTGATTCAACTTTCAATTAGCTGAGGAAGATGTCGATAGCTCAGGTAAACGTCAACTGGAGAAGACGATAGGTGGGAAAAGGAAAAAATAAAAATAGAAATAAAAAACAGAAGCACTGATTAAAAAAAAAAAGAAATAAAAAAGAATATAATAAATCTGAGTCGGGTCGGATTTGGTTAATTGGGTCGGATCAGGTGGCCGAGGTTGGAACAGGGACGCTGTTGGTTCGAGGCCGGGCTAGGTCAAAGAGTTTAATGGGTTCCGTTGAAATGTTGTGGGTTCAACAACCTGGGCTTTTTGCAAAATTGGACTGGGCCTTAGGGCTAGTCTAATTTCAAACCCAACTCGGACTGTTCGGGTCAGACAGGCGGCTGGGACCAGATTCCTAACCCGATCCGAATCCATTTTTCTTGAATAAAAAATATTAAAAATACAAAAAATAAAAATAAAAATTCCTCAAAAATTAAGAAAAAGTTTAGAAATTATATTTTGAGTATTTTTATTATATTTTAGATTTATTTATAGTTTAGAACTAGTTTAGCATTAAAAATGTGAAAATCTTTTAATAAAAAAATTGAATTCAAAATTGAACAAGCCTTTATGGCTTTACAATAGCATTTTTGAATGCTTTCTTTTTTCGAGTCAATGCTACATCACTGTTTGTGCACTTTCATTGTGATTTTATTTGATTATGCTCTTTTAATAGATTGATTTTAATGGTTAAGATGAATTTCAGGATCTTTAATTAGTAAAAGACTACCCCGACACATTGGTTAGCAAATCGTGAAGTTTAAATATCAAAAAGGTACTTGTTAGATGACTGTATAATTAAGACCCTAATCTCTATATTTATGGTTGCTTAGAAAGTGATGTATTCTCTCATATTTCTAACCGACTTCATTAAGCTAGTGACGACTTATGACATAGAATTTTTAGGATCAATTTGAATTTAAATTGCAAATCATGTGTCATGCAGGGCATGATCTTAGAAGAGACCACATCGTCCGTCTACGGTGTTATCAAGTGAGGATCCATCTAAGACCTAGACTTGTATGTATGTACCATTAGGATTGTCTCATAAATCAATACCTCTAAACCCATTTTCTGAGGGCGGCTCAAGGGTAGGTTGCAACAATGAGGCAACGCATCCCATCAGGCAAATGGGTCATACCTAAACAGTCAATAATAAGAATATATTTGAGTGAAGAGAGCTTGTCAATCCATTCTGACAAACTCATAAGATTCTCACAATATATAATCTCGAGAACGTGCAATGTAGTGACATTGAATACCCTCCGATAACGCCACCAGTTTCGGTAGTTTTATGGCAAGTTTGCAGAGATTTACGAGGGATCGCCATTGGGTGCCGTGCTTGCCGTCATAGCTCAACAAGTCAAGTTCTTTACAAGCAAAAATGCCAAGGTATTGGAGCGAGAATTGGTACTGCATGTCTCGAGAGACACCTCACAGTGTGCAATGTAGGAAGGTCGTGCTTTCAAGATTTGGAGGAATGGAAGTAAAGTATCAAGTATCGAGTGCTCTAGATCTAATAGATAAAACAAATCTAGATACTTTAATTTAGAGAGAGGGATTAATGTGGATACTATTGCATCTTTTCGTGGACAATTTGGAACGGCCAGCACTCATTGTTCCAAAAACTTCCTGCTAACATTATATAAGGTCAAGCCTTCTATCCAAGGGAGCAATGTCATAGAATTCAAGTTGAGATAACCAAGTAATGACAGTCGAAGGTTTTGGGAATGATGATTGTGAATCGTATTATTGATGATCTCAATTTGCTCCCACCAGTTCCTTCTTGCCTACCATCCTTTTAGGTTGCAATCGAGATACAACATCTATAGAGATGGGAAGAAGGGGTGCAATAATAGATTGCTCTAGGTCACTTATCTCTTGAACGAACTCCCTTGCATCCAAATCCTAGAGATTCAAACACCTTAAGGAAGGGAGCTCACTCAGTGGTGGCAAGTACTTCCATCTTCTACATGCATTGATTTTGACTTCAACAAGATTCCCGATGGAGGAAAGCCAGATTGGCGGACTCCTACTCATACAAAAGAATATGGCTAAGTGGGCTAGATTTGGGTGTGGCCTAAGGTTCTCCCACATGATCAGTTCATTGCTATTGCTTTTGTTGTCTTGTTGTTCCCTCGGCCACTCTAGGCTCAAAGCACGCAAACATTGCTTCTCTTTCAAGTGACCTTTGTTCGGTGCTAGTTGTAGGAAGTCCAACTTCAAAGAGTAATGGACCCGGTCCATTTATTTAGTCCTCCCAGTACATCTACTGTCCCCATACCACCATGTACTTAATGGTCCATTCTTAGTATGATGAATTGGGATAAATATGAAGCAAAGACGAGTGGTTCAACGCACGTGACATGTGGTTCATTGAGGCACACTCATCAATCAAGACGTCTTTTAAAGTTGACCATTTTCCTCAAATCTCTTGGAAGTGTGGTAAGTTGCCAACATTTAGAGAGTTTAAGGTTTGCAAGTTCTCCTAATCCATGATTGAATTTAGCAATCTTTGGATGGATTAGTTTCCAAAGACAAAAAATTCTTGAGTGCTTCAATTGACTCCCCAAGAAAGAAGGGACACAAAAATCTAAATAGCCCAAAGCCAATGCTCAACAATGCCTAAACTTGAGAAAATCTGATGATATTCATTTGGGGACCGGTTTTGGTCATATATTATGGCCTTGAAAGAGAGAAATATTTTGTAGATGGTCGCTTCAAGTGAAGAAGTCACTTCTTGTAGAGAGGATGATTGTGAAGCAATTGATGCATGTTGAATTCCTCCAATGATGCTGCCCTCATCGAGATTGACCATCTAGCACACATCTCCTATGACTTTCGAGGCAAGATCGTGTATGAGATCGTGCATATTGAGCTTTTGCATGTTGCCTATGTAATTATCAACCTCTTCAACTTGAAAGAATGACCTACATAGTAGGTTTGAGACATAATTATCCCTAGTCTCTTCTAGGTCCTCTTTCTTGTTTAGTGATTCTATAAAGCCTTGTGCCATTTAAAGATGTATCATTATCTGTTTATCAAAGACAAATCTTTTAGAAATAATGCACAATATGCAAAATAATGCTTTAACCACGATGGAAGATGATTTTAGTTGAGCATGAGGACATCAATCTTTATATTGTCAAACTTATCTAATTTTGAAAGTTTTATCTAATTTTGAAAGTTCATGCTCTTTGAAATGTTGCTGCTCATTTTCTTTTCTTGTATAAAAGGCTGCCTACGGTTACGATGATAATGGGAACACGAGACTCATTTTTTAATTATATCTTGACCCATATCCTCTAGTCTCTAGTCTAATGATTTTTCCCCATATCCATAAGCCATTTCCTAAATAAATCCCACAACTTATAACATTTGTCGTGGGGGCCTCTCGAGCCACTTTCTTTCCTGGAACGTCCATAGGAGAGTATCTCCATGGACTTCATTGTAAACCTATCGAGGTTCGAAAGATGTCGGACCTTCATGGTCCTGTGGATCAATTCTCCAAGTATGAGATGTTCGTGCAACAACTAAAGATTGTCCAACAGAGGAGGTGGCCGAGTTATTTATCAAGCACGTCGTCAAGTACTAGGGAGTACCGCACACGATCATGAGTGATCGAGATCCTCCAATCAACATACGATTTTGGACCAACCTCTTCAAATTGCTGGGGTTAGACATCAACTTCTCAACGAGTTTGTATCCTCAAATTGACGATCAGCCAGAGAGGGTGAATGCACTAATAAAAATATACCTCCAACATTATGTGAGCATCACGCAAGTAAGCTAGGTGAAGCTGATTGATATGGCTTAGTTCTCATACAACTTGCAATGGAGTGAGTCCACGAACCATAGCCTATTCCAGATCGTGATTGGGCAACAATTGCTCACTCCGAGCATGGTTGCCTCGGGTTACCGAGGAAGTAGCCTACCAGCATACAAACTTACAAAGGAATGGCAAGAACAAGCAAACTTGGCATGGATGTGTTTATACAAGGCCTCAAAGCGCATGAAAAAGTGGACCAACAAAAAACGATGGCATGTGGAGTTCCAAGTAGAGGACCTAGTGCTGGTGAAGTTGCACTTTATCCTTTGATATCGAGACGTGCATAATGGGCTAATCTGTCGCTATGAGAGCCCCTTTCAAGTGTTGCTATGGGTAAAAAAAGTCACATACAAGCTAGACTTGCCATCTAAACTCAAGGTACAATCAATCTTCCATGTGAATATGCTTAAACCTTTCCATGCAAACGAGGAAGACCCGGACTGAGGTAAATCACACCAAGCGCCACTTGGGGCAAAACCTTCATACGATTGGGATGTCGAGTGCATCATGGCAAACCGAGTCATATGGAAGAGGTATTGCATACCTAAGAGGGAGTACCCGATCCGGTGGAAAAGGCTTTCTGGAGAGTGAAGCGAGTTGGGAACTATCTGAGACTCTTTGGCAGTTCGAACAACACATTGACGCATTTCACGCCGAAGATGTGATGAGGGCATTGCCTAAATAGGTGGGGGAAATCAACACGGCCCGATAGACAAGCATGATTCAAGATGCCCAAACGATAGGCCATGATCCATACAAGAGCAAGCCCATGATCTATCCACGGTCAATACGAGAATAGACCCATAATCAATGTAGGAACAAGCCCACAACTCTTGAGCTTCCATGCCAGACATGGGCGGGCGACCCTTCAGTTTCTTCGTACGCACAACTTTTGGGCTTCCCCAAGGCTAAGCGCCCTTGACTTAGTGTACAGATTGTGTAATGATTATACAATTCAAATCCCACCATTGGATCAATGAAGGGATCAACGGTTAAGATTAAACCTAGATGCCCTTCCCCCTCACTTGTACAAGCTTGTTCATAAGTTAATACAATTCATGCTTCACTCTCCATACGCTTTGTGTGAGTCAAGTGTCCATATGCGTAAGGCCGATTTAGGAGAAATCCTAAGGCCGCACAAGTTCGGGAACGTGAGATTGATCAACCCGTGACACTAGCATATGAGAAGGATGACTCGAGCACTGTAGACACAATGTACCTAGATCTTTGGTTGCGGCAATCATATGTCTAATCAAAAGGAGTTATTCTTGCAATTGGACGAAACAAATCATGGTGAAGTCAACTCCGAAAATAAATAAAAAATTCCCATGATAGGCAAGTAACATTAATATCAAATCAAAAGATGGTATTAATGTTACTTGTCATAGAGTTTATTTTGTGCTAGGACTTTTTGGAATTTGCTAAGTGTTGGGCAACTTTTTGAAAAAGGCCACAAGGTTCATATTGAAATTGGAGTTTGCACTATTAGAGGTGTCGATAACAAGTTGAGCACGACATTGCAGATGACGAAGAACCAGATGTTTCCTTAACTCTTCAAACAATGAGTCTCTTCAGTTTTCAAGCGATGATGAAAGATAGCAACGGTTGTGGCATCTTCGATTCGAGCTTCTAAATTTTCGTGGACTAAAATTACTAGTCTAGAAAAAGATGGTGATTGGCATGCCATTGATTGACTTTCTAGATCGTCCATGTGAATGATGTATTGTTGGAAAACAACATTGAGACTCTTTTCTAGTAAAAAAAACCAGAAGAGCAAAACAACCATTGGAGTTGGTACATACGGACATTTGTGACCCTATTGAGGTAGAATCATTCAGACAAAAATGTTTATTTCTTAAGAGAAAAATCTAAAACTTTTGACAAGTTTTAAAGAAATTAAAGTCTATATTGAAAAACATAGTGGCTTTAATTTTAAAATGTTGAGATTAGACATAGGAGGAGAATTTACCTCAAATGAATTTGACAAATATTGTAGAATTCATGGAGTGAATCGCTAGTTGATCGCTAGCTATATTCCTTAGCGAAATGGTATAGTATAAAGAAAAAAATAGAACAATTTTTGAAATGACAAAAAGTATGCTAAAAGCTAAAAATTTACCCAATAAATTTTGGGCAAAAGTGGTTGCATGTGCTGTATTTGTGCTTAACAAATATCCAACAAAGAGTGTTTTTGGAAGAATCCTAAAAGAGGCTTAGAGTGGCAACAAACTAGATGTTTCGCTCTCATGAGTATTTGGGTGTATGGCTTATCCCCATATACCAAATGAACGGAGAAAAAAGTTGGAGGACAAAAGTGAGAAGTGCATCTTCATTGACTATGGTGGCACAACTAAAGGTTATAAGTTGTATAACCTAGTCACTAAAAAGGTAATTATCAATAAGGATGTTCATTTTTTCAAAGATGAAGCCTGGGACTGGAATAAAAAAGGTGACCAAAAAAGCATTACCATTGAAGATGAACCATTGGAGGGAGAGACGGAAAAGTCTCCATCATCTTCAACTAATGGTGCATCTTCGGAATGACCATTCTGTCATTCACAACAATTAAGAGAGACTCCAACAAAATTCAGGGATTATGTGGTCACAAGAGACGATGATAGTGATATTGATGGAATCACTAATGAAGCTATGGTAAATTTTTATCTATTTGCTAAATGTGACCCCGTATCCTATGATGAAGTGGTTGTGGATGAAAAATGGATCCAAGCAAAGGATGAAAAAATCATCTCCATTGAGGGAATAACACATGGGTGCTAACTTCTTTACCTCCCAATAAGAAGCCCATTAGTGTCAAGTGGGTATGACAAAGTACAAATATGATGGTTAGGTGGACTGTTACGAAGCAAGATTGGTTGTAAAGGGCTACAAGCAAAAGCTAGATATTGATTATTTTGAGGTATTTGCACTTGTGGCTCGAATAGATACCAGTAAATGATCTTAGCACTTGAAGCTCAAAACCGCTAGAAGATTCATCAAATGGATGTGAAATAAGCATTTCTTAATAGTGTCCTTGAAGAAGAAGTCTATGTGGAGCAATCATAGGGTTACAAGTTGAAAGGGTATGAAAATCAAGTTTATAAGCTAAAGAAGGTATTGTATTGGGCTAATGTCACGCCCCAATCCTCAGGCATGCACACATTCTTCTCAATTGGTCGATTTTATAATGCGATATCTTAGGACTATGTATCACCGACCCTTTCATTTATTAAGTACATGCGGAAGCAGTTATAAATTTACAGACAATAAATCGATGGGATAGAAAAGCAATGCCATATTTTTCATATTGAAACTTATAACCAAACTTTTATACAAAACACAAACCAGAGTACTTCACAACTATTCACAATTTTTTTTTTTTTTTTTTACTCTAACTCTATTCACATCAAAATGGAGTTCATAAAAGAAGATGGAATCTCAGTCCATCCAAGTCGTACTCAAGATTCCTCTCGGTATTATCTTCTTCTTCCAAAAATCCTTCTCCTCAGGTTTCACTTCAGAGTTCTCCTTCTCAGATTCCTCCTTTTCAACTCCTCATTAAGGTCTTGAAATGTTTTCCCCAAACCGGGATGAGACTACGTCTTAGCGAGTTCTACCCCACTAAGACTCAATTAGGGAACCAATACACTACTCGGTTGTCTAAGCACAGCACGAGTCAGAGGACTTATCTTGGCCTCAGTCTCAACCTGCAATTCAAGGTTATATACGAACGCTTCACAAATCATAACGAACGATTAATCAAATCACGAAAATCTGATCAAATCATTGATCAATCGAACTAGTCGATTACATGTCAGACGGACCATTCTAGGTCATTGATTCCACACCATATAACCTTCCATCGAGCACTCGGTCACAGAGCCACATCAATGCTCTTGGGCGTCAAGTTCGCCAAGGTGACGTTATCCACTAGACAATTGCGTGCATTCTTTAAGGCGCCATTTTCGCCAGTGATATCCCAGATCACCGAACCACATATGCCTACAATGATTTGTTCAATAGACAATTGTGTGCGTTCTTTAAGGCGTCATTTTCGTGATGTCCTTAATTTCAAAAAATAAATAATTAATTAATTAATTTTGAAAATTAAATATTAATATTAAAAATTCAATTTAGCTTAAAATAAAGCCCGATTAAATAAACAGACTTCACCACGGTCATCAACATGATATTCCAGTCCTTGGCCATCCTAGTTGAATTTTCGGAAAATAAATAAATAATTAATTAATTCCGAAAAATAATATTTAAATGCCAAAGATTCCACTTAGGCCCGAATTATCAAATTGAAGCCCGATTAGGGTCAGGAAAAATCCTGAGCTACCCTCAATAAATAGTAGACCACGTCTACTTGCTAAATGCACACTCAATTTGTCTAATTCGCATCACAATTGACTAATAAACACTAATCCATACTAATCTAACCACCTAACCTAATTAATTAAAACTAAACAACCCTTAAGTGTAATTAGTCCACTAAGCAAGGATTAGTGAGATTACTCACCGGAATCGCTCGCAAATTGGATCAATCCGATGGGGGCGACGTGAGGAACGATAAACCTCAAAGTGGATCTCGGGTTTGGGGCCCGGAAACGGCCCAAAAACGGCCTACAAATGTGTTGGAAACCCACTCGCTGGGTTGCTAATTTGGGCTGGCCGAGGCTGGTGCAGTGGCTAGGCGGCGAAGCAAGGCGGGGAGGGCAAAGGAAGCTCGGCGGGTCCGAACGGTGGTCGGACGGAGCTAGGCAGCGGTCGGAGGTGGCCGGACAAGGCGGCGAGAGCGAAGCGGGGCCGGAGTCACATGGCGGGGACGGCGGCGCGGCGGCGCACGGCGGCGAATGGTGGACGCGCGGCGTGCGCGAGTGTGCGGTGCGGGCGGTGGTCTTGACGAGCTGCTGCCGTCTGCTCTTCTTCGACTTTTTGGTTACTGGTTTTGCTCGCTTGGTTTGCACGGGCAAAGAGAGAGAGAGAGAGAGAGAGAGAGAGAGGAAACCAATTTGAATTTGGCAAGGCAAGTGTTCGGTGGGGGGTGTCCACACGAAGGGGGAGGGGATAGGAGAGAGAAGAGAGAGAAAAAGAGAAAATGGAGAGAGAGAAAAAGAAATTAAATAATCATATTTTTCTTATTTTTCTTTTCTCTTTCCCTTTCTATTTTCTTTTGGTCTTTGATTTTTCCTCCGATAATTTCTTTCTTGAAATTTCGGACTCGTCAATAAATTGATAGACGATGAGACGGTCCTAAAAATGAATTGTGACACGCTCGAATATTCGATTCCCGAGACCAAATTAAATTTCATGGTTAGAATCGATCAGACGCGATTTTAGTCCAATCCAACCAATTGAGTAGCTTTTATGGATTTTACTACGGATACATCCCTTAACGGCTTCACCCAAAAGGTTAGTTAACTCGTGAGTGATCAGCTCAGAGAAAAATGACCATAGGCACGTCGACGGCATGCCCATTTCACTTTATCGAAATGGGGTCGAATTTCAGGATGTCACATAAAACAAGCACCTTGTCCTTGGTACGCGCGAATTGAGAGGCACCCATTAGAGCATGGTTTTCAAAAGTGCCTATATGAGCATACATTGTATAACAAGTCAAATATTAATGGTGACATAATGTTTGTGTGCTTTTATGTTGATGACTTGATATTTACTGAGGAGGTATGAAAATATGTTTGCTTTGAGTTCATGGAGGCTATGACCAGCCAATTTAAGAAGATAGATTTGGGATTGATGTCCTATTTTCTTGGCCTTGAAGTGAAGCAAGCAAATGATGGCATATTTATTTCACAACAAAAATATGCTAATGATATTTTGAAGTGATTTAAAATGGAATTGCTTAGTCCAATTCGGACATTAGAGCTGAAGAAAGAAGGAACCGACGAATTGATAAATCCCAATTATTTCAAAAGCAGTGTTATCAGTTTGATAGATGTTACCTATAGAGTGGGAATTATTTATAGGTATTGGAGAAATCTCTCTAGAGTGTTTTGAAGGCGACAAAACGTTTCTATCGGTCTAGTCGGAAGGCATGCGAGACCCTTGTACTTTGAGTCGAAGACATTCGGATCACCGGACTCGGCACACAAGACTCAAGACTCAAGACTATTCTCATTGACAGTTTCTAATCTAGCGACAAAGACGATCCAGAGCTAAAATGTTTGGTTAAGGATTTGGTCTTATCGACTGGAGAAGATCTCTTGGTTGGATTTGATACAACGGATTAATTATTCGAAATCAAGATCATTTGAAGATCCGATGATTGACGAAATATTCTTGGGAGGTTCTATTCTTGGAAACCAAGATCCTGATTGTATGGGCGAACATGATTTATGGGCTATCGACATGTTCCTTTAATAGCTCGAATGACCTTCTTAATTGATTATGTCCAACGGGAAGATTGGAAGAATTCCTTTGGTAAGTGCCAACGAGTATGATGGCATAAAGGAGTATAAAAAAAAGACGTTCTAGTTATTCAAGCAGGTGCTCGATAGAAAAATTCCAAAGTCTGAAGCTCCTTGATTATTAGTCAATTCATATTGAGCGAAACTGTACACACAAAGAGAGTTTATACTTAGTGATACCTTGAGAGAGTGTGGTAGATCTTCTACACCAAGAAATCAAGGAAGAACAGTCTTTGTAATATCTCTTTGTTCATAGTGGAATCCAGCCAGTAGGCTATCAGTGCAGAAGAGTGGACGTAGGCTTGAAATAAGCCGAACCACTATAAACCTCGTGTTTAATTTTCTCTTCCCTACTCTCAGTCTTACTTTGATCGTTGTTTGTTTACTGACGAGGAAAAATTACTCGTTATACCTATTCACCCCCCCTCTAGGTACTTATACTAGTTATATCAATTGGTATCAAAGCTCGTGTACTCACTTTATTTGAAGTGTTTTACTTCAGAGTAAAAGATCCATGGCTAGTATGCTAGCTCCGAGGTGGCAGTGGAAGGTCAAAGCAATACCATACCTCCTTACTTTGATGGAAATGACTACAACATCTGGAAAAACAAAATGAAAGCATTTCTTCGATCAAAGGATCCTCTGGAATGAGACGTTGTAGAAAAAGGAATCACTCCTAAAGTTGCATCCGTCTCAGAAAGAGGAAAAGAAACTGTTGAGACCAGCGGAATGTCTCAGGAAGAGATAATCAAGAGACAAACTCTTGATGCAAAAGCTATATATTCCTTATATTGTGCCTTGTCACCTACTGAATATAACATAATATCTTCTTGTGTTACAGTAAAAGAAGTCTGGGATAGGTTACATATCACCTATGAAGGAACTGATCGAGTAAAAGAGACCAGAATCAACATCATTCTCGATCAATATGAAGCTTTCAAAATGAGACATGGAGAATCTATAACTGACATGTTTAGCCGTTTTACAGAAATTGTAAATGGTCTTGAAAATCAAGGACAACCAATTTCTGATCCCATGAAGGTAAACAAGCTCTTTGCGTGGACTCTCCAAGGATTGGAATCATATAAAGACTTCGATAAGAGAGACGCAAAGAATCATGCCATTATCTGTCGACGAGCTGGTTGGAACTCTTCAGTCTTATGAAGTGGAACGAATTAACGAAGACGAAGATCCAAAAGGTAAGAAATCCATTGCATTAAAATCAAATGATGATTCTAATGTTACAGATTCTTAAGATGATATGGACGATAAGGAGCTTGCTCTCATGATAAGAAGATTCAGAAAGCTGAATAGAAAAGGAAGAAGATTCAACTCAAAGAAACAAAGCTTTCAAAGACAACAGACCAAGTATGTTGATGATGATGAATCAAACAAAGATATAGTTTGCTTTGAATGTAAGAAAAATGGACACATCGGACCCAACTGTCCTCTTCTAAAGAAGAAGAAAGGAAAAGCTGAAAAGTCTCGAAAGGCTCTCAAAGCTGAAACCTTGAGTGATACAGAGTGTGAAGAAAGTGATGATGAATATACCAATTTGTGTCTGATGGCGCAATTAGACTCGAGACTCAAACTTTGAATCGGACTCGGACGGTGAATTTGAGGTAAGTAATTTTAAAATTCTGTCAAGGTTTCTAAGTATATTGATGAGCTGTGTTTTAGTCTTAAGACTTCTCTTAAAAGGATTTCCGAACTTAAAAGGAAAACTCTGTTCTAAAACAACGGAAAACGTGTTGAAAGAAAGAGTTAAATGTTTAGACATGAATGTTTCTACTCTTAAAGAAAGTGAAGAAAATCTTACGAAAGAAAATGCTCTTTTGAAAATTGACTCATCAAATATTTCAAAGAAATTTTCAATAGGGTCCGAGAAACTTGAAAAAATTCTTTCAGCTCAAAGACCTTATTTCAATAAGTCTGGTTTAGGTATAACTGCGGAAACTATTCCCTTAATTGATTTTCCTAAAGTAAAAGAAAGAATTAAGCAAAGACCCTCAAGAGAGGCCTACAAAAATCATTTCAAGAAGGTTTTTGTAAAGTCTGCAGTCGAAATGCTCTCGAGTGTTCAAAGTGCAATAGCCCGGATCACTTTGAAAAAGAGTGTCCTATGGTTTGGAAACATGTTAAGAAAACATGGGCTAATCTTGTTTATCTTACTAACACCAATGGACCCAAGAAAATATGGGTACCAAAGAAAGCTTGAGACTCTATCTTAAATGCGGTCTCCATCAAAGAAAAGGTAAAGTGGTATCGGGACAGGTGGATGCTCAAGACATATGACGGGAGACTCAAATTGCTTTATAAAGCTTGTTCAAGTAAATGAGGGAAAAGTCTCATTTGGAGGAAACACAAAGGAAGAATTGTGGGATTTGGAACTGAAAATTGGAAATCTCACAATAAGTAATGTTTCCCTAGTAGAAGGACTCAATTATAATCTTCTCGATAAGCCAACTATGTGATAATCGGTTTTAAGATCTTCTTTCAAGAAGGAATGCATTATGGAATCGGTAAAGACTCTACTCGATCTTTTATGGGTCGAAGGCATGGAAATATCTATCTTACGGATATGAAACCGGATGAATCGCAATGCTTAATTTCAATTCAAGACGAAGCAAGCTTGTGGCACGAAAGCTTGGTCACATCAATATGAAGCGATTAGCCAAAATCTCATCAAAGCAGCTTGTTCGTGGTCTACCCAATTTATCATACCAAAAGTCTGATCTATGCACTCCATGTATATTGGGAAAGCAGGTAAGAAATTCATTTAAACCAGTAAATCATGTCTCTACTAATCATGTACTACAGCTGTTGCATATGGATCTCTTCGGACCAACCAGAACTCAGAGTATTGGAGGAAAGAAATATTGCCTAGTAATCGTGGACGATTACTCCTGATTTACTTGGGTATATTTCCTTGCAAGTAAGTTTGAAACTTTCTCGTATTTTGAAAAATTTGCTAAAAAGGTTCAAAATGAAAAAGGATATGTTATTTCAAGTATAAGAACAGACCATGGAGGTGAATTTGAAAATCAAGATTTTACAAAATTTTGTGATGAATCTAGCTTCAAGCATGTGTTCTCCTCTCCATACACTCCTCAGCAAAATGGAGTTGTGGAAAGAAAGAATAGATCTCTTCAATAAATGGCTAGAACTCTTTTAATTGAAAGTAAGATTTCTTCACAATTTTGGGCTGAAGCTGTTTCAACAGCGTGTTATATTATAAATAGAGTCTTTTTAAGACCTATTCTAGAGAAAACTCCTTATGAGTTATTCAAAGGTAAGAAGCCTATTGTTTCGTACTTTCATGTATTCGGTTGCAAATGCTTTATATTGAAAAATGCAAAGATCGAGTTGGTAAGTTTGAAGAAAGATCGATGAAGGCATCTTCCTTGGATATTCTACATCAAGCAAAGGCTACGAGTCTATAACAAGAAGAGTCAATCGGTGGAGGAATCAATGAATGTCAAATTTCAAGATTCAATGCAAAATGAATCCAGACAGACTCAACATGAAGAATCTGAACCTGCTCCAGACTCTTCAAAGCTTACATCTCAAGAAGCATCTCAAACTCTGGAAGACCAGCATCAAGTTGTTCGTGAAGATTCAAGTAAAGAAAGAGATCATCAATCGACAAATCAACCAAGAATGCTTGGAAGCAAAAGTCCAGCCATCCCAAAGATCTCATTATTGGCGAAATTAATGAAGGAATTCGCACCCAGATCAAAAAGGCGTGAAGAGTCTAGTCTTTGTGGCACTTGTTTACGAAATAGAACCCAAAAGCATAGAAGAAGCTTTATCGGATGAAAGCTGGATTGAAGCTATGCAAGAAGAGCTCAAGCAATTCGGTATCAATGATGTCTGGAATTGACTCCTAAATCAAAAGGTAAATCTGTTATTGGAGCTAAATGGGTTTTCAGGAACAAGATGAACGAGAAAGGAAAAGTCGTAAGAAACAAAGCAAGACTCGTGGCCAAGGGATATACACAAGAAGAGGGGATAGACTATGATGAGACCTATGCTCCGGTAGCAAGGTTAGAAGCTATTCGATTATTGCTTGCTTTTGCTTGTTATAAAAATTTCAGGTTATTCCAAATGGACGTCAAAAGTGCCTTCTGAATGGATTTATCCATGAGGAAGTTTATGTGGAACAACCACCAGGGTTTGAAGACCCAAAGAAACCAAACTCGGTCTTGGGAGAAAAGGCCTTGTATGGTTTAAAGCAAGCACCTCGAGCTTGGTACGACGGACTAAGTAAGTTTTAATACATAATGGTTTTGTCAAAGGTAAAGTAGATACTACTCTATTTATCAAAAAGGAAAACAAAAGCTTTCTACTTGTTCAAATATATGTGGATGATATTATTTTTGGATCCTCTAATGAAAGTTTGTGTAAGAAATTCTCTAAGTCTATGCGGGATAAGTTTGAAATGAGTATGATGGGAGAGTTAACCTTCTTTCTTGGACTTCAAGTAAAACAATTGAAGGAATGAACTTTTATTTATCAAGAAAAATATGCTAATGATCTTGTCAAAAGGTTTGGACTGGAAATGTGCAAAAAGACCGACATACCAATGTCAAGTTCTTTGAAGATAGACAAAAATGAAGAAGGGAAGAAAGTTGATCAAAAGCTGTACAGGAGTATCATCGGTTCACTTCTTTATCTTACTGCCTCTAGACCTAACATTTTGTTGAGTGTGTGCATCTGTGCTAGGTTTCAATCGGACCCAAGAGAATCTCATCTCGGTCTTTGCGAAACGGATTATTAAATACATTGCTTCATCTTCAAGCATCGGTCTTTGGTATCCTAAGAAGGAGATTTTAATCTTCTTGGATATTCGATGCTTGATCTAGCCGGTTGCGAGAATTGATAGAAAGAGCACATCGGGAACTTGCCAATTGCTTGGGAACGGGACAGCGTCTTGGTTTTCAAGGAAACAAAACACTTTGTGGCTCTCTCTACAACGAAGCGAGTATGTAGCTCTTGGAAGTTGTTGTTCGCAAATTCGTGGATTAAACAACAGCTACAAGACTTTGGAATTGAAGACTCATGCACTGAGATTAGATGTGACAGCACCAGCGCAATCAATCTTACTAAAAATCCAATCCTTCACTCAAGAGCAAAGCATATAGAGATTCGCCATCACTTCATTAGAGATCGTGTTCAAAATGGAGAAATCTCGATTCAATTTGTTGAGTCAAAGAGCCAACTAGCGGATATATTCACAAAGCCTTTGGAGAAGAATCAATTCGATATCATCCGTTCCAGACTCAACATTTTGAAGCTTGAGGAAATCAAAGTCTAGAGACTCACAGACTCTTAGACTCAATCATTCACCACCATAGACGTAAGTTGTTTTAATATTCAATCTCGAAAAGGTACGATCATTCGTTCGGTTATATTTGATTTATCTTTAATTTCCTAGAAAAACGGAATCTTGTCTTTTCAAAAAAATAACCTCTATTTAAAAGGCAGTTATCATTTTAAAAAGGAACGACTGTTCACCTTCCTTTGTGATGATTTTTTTTACTGGGTTATATACAGTAAGTTGTCTTCTTCGCTTAACTCCAAAACCCTAAAAAGCATTCTCCTCTCAATCCTGTCTCAATTTCGTGTTCATCTTCGAGAAAGTTGTCATCTTTTCTTGGGAAAGCGAGTCAAGGAATCTTTCAACGACAAGAAACGATGTCTTCTTCTAGAAGGTCTTCAAGAATCGCAAGTAGGGGACCGCAGAGAATGAGGGAGGGTCCTACCCATTTCGATCTAACCGAGGAAGAAGAGTTACCGAGACAGCAACAGAGCCCGATTCACTCTCAGCCAAGTCAATCTCCATTATCTGCCCCACAGAGTGTGGATCATCTACCACAGGAAGAAATAATCGAGGAAGCAGACCCTATGATTTCCTTAAAGACAAAGGGTATGGAAATGAGTATGCCTTTTTGCGACGGATGGAGGATTTGGGAATTGCTCCCAAAGGAAAGGCTGAGGAAGCACTTGCGAACATTCCAAGTGACCCTCGTGTAGGGGATTTAATCCGACCGACCGGAATGACGATGATAAACTGTTTAGTGAATTCCAACCCGGGATGGGTGTTGCTACGAAGGTAAAGGGAAAAAGAACGGAGTTGTTCAAATCGAAGGAACGGGAGGATCTGTTCTTCAAATTGTTGAAACGTGGGGTGATAAACCCCGGGAGCGTTGATTTTGATTTTCTGGATGCCATCAATGTGAGCTTGAAGGAGAAGTTCAATCTGCTTCAACTAGAGCAATTTTGCTCTGACACCACAGACGGCTATGCACAATTGACAGCATATTTCTATTCGAATCTCATCTTTTTAGATGCGAATAGAATATCCTTCAGTGTTCGAGACCAAGACTATGAGATAGATGTGGACATGTTGGCGAGACATAATTGGAGTTGAAAGAGGTCGATATCAACCGATCAAGGTTTCAATCGCTCGTACCACACTTGGAACTTGTCAAAGACGGGAGTACGAAGGAAGAGTTACCTACACAAGAATGCATGCCATCAACATCTTACTTTGCATAAAATCATGATCAACTGTCTCAGGCCAAAATCAACATCCAAGATAGACGTGTCTAATTCGACGAAATTGATGTACGCGATCAATTCGGGGAAGAAGTTCTCTCTTCCTCACACCATTCTCTTCCACATGTACGAGCAATGGTGAAGGATAAGGGCCGATTGCCTTACTCGGGTCTTGTGACTAAGATCTTCGAGACACTTGAACATTGAACCTCCACGAGACTCTTTGTGTTCGACCATGCGACAAAATGGTGGTGGGTTTGAAAATGCTTGACAAAAATGCGTCCGAAAGAGCTTGATAAGGCAATGGAGAAGTTCAAAGTGAAAACTCCAGTTAAATCTCATCCGGTCTCTTCGCGTCGAAAAGGAAAGGGAAGGAGCCCATGGGTGCTCCATCCAAAAAAGAAAAGAGCTCTAATCTTAGAGGATGAAGATGAAGAGGATGAACTCACTATCTCTGCCTTGGCATTGAAAAGACTCGGTCGTTACGTATCCGAATCAATGGAACGACGGGAGAAAGGAAAAGAAGCGAGAGGAACAAGAACGAGAGAGAAGCGAGAGGAGAAAGAAGAGAAAGAAAAAGAAGAAGAGGAGAAAGAAGTTGAAGAAGAAGAAGAAGAAGAAGAAACGAGTCAAAGAAAAGTCTGCGAGATGAAGCCGGAGAGAAAGGCAATCAAGATTCTACTGAGCATGACCATCACTCTTCCCCAAATGAGGCCTTAGAAACAGGGGGAGATGACAAGCAAGGAAGGACTACACCATATCCTGATCACAGTGAAGGTGTGAGTCGCTCGCAAGCAAATCCAGAAGATATTCAGACTTCTCAAATGCCTGAGGAAGGACATGACACCTCAACGCCAAATTTGCGCAATTACACCGAAGTTCCATCGTCTGCCTTTACTCCATCTGATAGAGAAAATGCCAAACCGTTGCGAGACGGACAATACCGCAGATTTTCGTCGTATCCTTGATCTTCTTACGGAAATGCAGGGTCAAATATATGCTTTGGAATGTGAAATTCAAGTCATGAAGAATGCTGGACAAGTGTCTTCGGTTACCCTGTCGGATCAAATGCAAGACCTCGCTCATCAAATTCAAGCAAATGCCAAAGGAGTAGAGGTGGCTCGTCTAAGGGAAGACTTGAAGAAGCTGGAAGGCGTCGTACAGTCGATGGGAGATTTCCAGATTGTGCGCGTTCCCAAGCAGACTTGACTCTTTCTCAACTTTTTAATGATGACAAAAAGGGGGAGAATGACCAGCTTTGAACTGAACTGAACTTTGATTTTTGATTTTGAATATGCTTTTATTTTTAGTTTGTTTGGATACTTATTTTTTAGTATGACTTGAGTGTGGTGGACTTGGTGAATTTGACTGGCTTGAGTGTGTGGATTTGAAATTGACTGTTGCATTTATATCAAGTGTTATTGAATGGCTTTACTCATGAAAGACTAACCTATTTTCGTGGATGCGAGAATAGTTGAGTTATTAATCTTTATGAGCATATTGCTTGAGTAATGTTTTTGCAGGTCAAAGTTGTTCAAATCTACAAGAAAGTTTTGTCACAATAAAAAAAGGGGGAGATTGTTGGAGAAATCTCTCTAGAGTGTTTTGAAGGCGACAAAACGTTTCTATCGATCTAGTCTCGAAGCCGTGCAGACCCTTGTACTTTGAGTCTAAAGACATTCAGATCACCAGACTCAGCACACAAAACTCAAGACTCAAGACTATTCTCATTGACAATTTCTAATCTAGCGACAAAGACGATCCAGAGCTAAAGTGTTTGGTTAAGGATTTGGTCTTATCGACTGGAGAAGATCTCTTGGCTGGATTTGATACAACGGATTAATTATTCGAAATCAAGATCGTTTGAAGATCCGATGATTGACGAAATATTCTTGGGAGGTTCTATTCTTGGAAACCAAGATCCTGATTGTATAGGCGAACATGATTGATGGGCTATCGACATGTTCCTTTAATAGCTCGAATGACCTTCTTAATTGATTAAATCCAACGGAAAGATTGGAAGAATTCATTTGGTAAGTGCCAACGGGTATGATGGCATAAAGGAGTATAAAAAGAAGACGTTCCAGTTATTCAAGCAGGTGCTCGATAGAAAAATTCCAAAGTCTGAAGCTCATTGATTATTAGTCAATTCATATTGAGCGAAACTGTACACACAAAGAGAGTTTATACTTAGTGATACCTTGAGAGAGTGTGGTAGATCTTCTACACCAAGAAATCAAGGAAGAACAGTGCTGTAATATCTCTTTGTTCATAGTGGAATCCAGCCAGTAGGCTATCAGTGCAGAAGAGTGGACGTAGGCTTGAAATAAGCCAAACCACTATAAACCTCGTGTTTAATTTTCTCTTCCCTACTCTCAGTCTTACTTTGATCGTTGTTTGTTTACTGACGAGGAAAAGTTGTATAATTTCTATCAACTGTCTAGTATTGTGCGATTATCATTAAAAATTACTCGTTATACCTATTCACCCCCCCCCCTTTAGGTACTTATACTAGTTATATCAATAGGTTCATGGAAAAACCAAACCAATCACATTTGCAAGCGACCAAAAAGAATTTTATGGTATGTCAATGGAACTCTTGATCATGGAATTTTATATTCTTATACTGACAATTTCAATCTAGTTGCGAGACAATGATTAGGCGGTATCTTGAGACTTGAAAGAGTACTTTTGGACATGCTTTCTTTCTTGCATTAGGAGTAACTTCTTGGTGCTTGAAAAAACAGCAAGTTGTTATACTCTCGACAGCTAAAGTAGAATACCTAGGATGAGCTTTAGTAGCGTGTCAAGCTATATGGCTTGGTAGGATGATGTGTGAGTTGAAATATGAACAAATAAGTCCTACCAAAATGATGTGTGAGAATAAATTGGCTATTGCATTAGCCAAGAATCCAATTTTTCATAACAGGAGCAAACACATTGACATTAAATATTGCTATATTCGTGAGCAAGTAAAAAATGGTGAGGTTGGGCTTAATTTCTACAAATCAAAATATCAAATTACAAATATTTTGACAAAATCGTTGAGGGCAGATTTGTTCGAAAAAGTGAAGGAGATGCTTGGTGTGGTTGACTTTCAAAATCAATTTTAAGAGAGGTTGTTAAAATTTTAATAAAATTGATTGATGCATTGACAGATCCTCCATGAAGATTAAAAGAAATTAATAAGCGTGAATTATGTGGATTGTATGAACGCAAGAACGAAGCTCTCCATTTGAAGATCACACTAAATTTTAGCAAGTGAATGATGAAGACGAAGACAAAAGTTACAAGCATTTACTGAAGACATAGGTCATAGAAGAGTTTTTTGTTTTCAAATGCATTTATGGTGTGCATTTATTGTATTGACTTTGCTTGTGTGCTTTTATTAGCTTTGTAGACTTTTTGTCGCTTCATTTAATGTTGTCAAGAGTGTCGAACACTTCATTACTCTTTTAACGTGTGTGTTAAGCGTGTGGGATGACTATCTTCTCTATTGTAGATGTTCTACTATTAGTATTATATAAGAACGTGAACGTGAAGGAGAGTGTTGTAATCAGAAGTCATTAGAAAGCACTCTAAGAACAATTTCTCCCTCTAACTCATGTACTCATTCTAAATTTCCAAAGTTGTCATTATTTCTTTTGAACAGCCCACCCAAACCCAGAAAGCTGTATCAATTGTTTGGTTATGGGATTGTCTTCGGTGACAAAGTCAAATACCGACCTGACCCGGCCCAAAAATTTATGGAGATGCTCTCCAGCAGCAGCAATCTTCCTCAGTTCTCACGAGCGTACCGAGGCTGCGCCACCACGCCGGACTGCTACCTGCTGCCCTATTCATTTTTCCTCTCCCGTTCATCAATTCCTCCGGCTCTCAGAGTCTCGTACTTTCCGCTCACACGCTTTTCTCTTCTGAGGACAACTGACCCCGTGGCCTTTTGCCATTGGCTAACGAAAAGAAATTGCGCTCATATGCTTTAAGCACTTCTCGCGAGTATACTAGCTTTGGGCCAGAAACATAGTTCTGTTTCGTTGTTGGAATCAATATTCAATGCTTCAGAGTTCCAATAGATGTGGCTAGAAAAAATAATTGACACGGACTTAATCAATTCATTTGCAGATTAATTTGATCAGACAATTCCCGCTGCCACTACACTGCGACGAATTTCCAAATAGCATCCAAATTGACGTCAATACAATAAATACATGTAGTAACCATGACAAAGCATACAAGTTGGACGATAAACAAACCATGTCGGAGCTGCTGCGATCAACTTGTTTGACGGCACCAGCAATAAAAGGCAAGACAAACAGACTAGACAACTAGAACCAGTTGCACTAAAACAATGTCAGAAGCTAATCCTCCAGTGCACACGTCAAAATAGATGAAGCAAGTTTCATTAGGTAAACTGCTGGAAGTCAGCGTACATTTTATGAATGCATACATCAAGGAGAACCAGTAACCTAAGAGTAAGACAAGATCTGCAGATAGATCAACCACTCAATGGTTTAAGATGACTATAGGATGACTGGTCTAACAAAAGGATATGTATTTACCACAACAATAAAAGTAGATTTTGCCACTGAACCCTGTCCAAAAAACTTGTACATTGGTAACAAAGAAAAACTTGAATTTGGATCATTGTTGCCATTGCTAATCGCTTACAGTAAAAGAATCAACAACCACTGCCAGTGTCAAAGGAGTTGCCTAAGTTGAAATCTAACAATGAATCAACCACACCAGAAGCTGTCGCTTTTCTCCTTCAACAGCCTGCCTTAACAACTCATGCCACCTTCACTGAATGTACAGAAGTTCACACAGTGACAATCTGCCCTGCAAGTCCCACTTTCAGTTTCATCTTCACTGCAAGTCCCACTTTCAGTTTCATCTTCAGAGTCTTATCATCTTCTTGCATTATGGTCGAAACGGACTGTGCCACAACCTAGATTTAGACTTGCCAATTCACTTTGCTGTTCCAGCAAATGTAACGGTCACAAATAGAGGATTTTAGGCCAGATGACCTAACATTATAATTTAAAACTCACACCTAACAATATCCATATGTTTAGAAGTAGAAACTCGTTCCGTCAATTTGTTCATAACATAAGCTTTCACAACCAAGAAACAAAACAATAAAAGCTAAATAAAACTGAGTTATGAATATATACCTCCTCACCAGAAGAAGCCATGAAGGTCATTAGATAGGAAACTGATCCTTCATGACCGCCTGTGTATCTCCTTACAAGTTGCAGATAATTTACTATCCACAAAATGCATGTTCAGCATTATCATTCAGACCACACAATTGACAAAGGCCGAACCTGCAGTGTTATCATTGAAAGTATTATGACGACACCCTCCAATCCACCAAAAGCAACAAGTGGACCATCTCCAGCACCAGATCTAGCCAGGAACTTCATACCGCGTCAAGATAAAAAGCAACAGAGATAACAGCAGATATCAGCATTAAAAAGATGAAGAACAGCCAACACGGCAATCTATTGGTAAGAAAAGAAAGAAAAGCTGTATAAGAGATGGTTAAAAGTATACTCTGCCAGTTCTGTCTGAAAAGAAAAATAACTTGCAGAAAAGAAAGATAGTGGTGCATCCAGCACTGTACATTTAAATGGTCAAATTCAAGGAACTGAAAATGATTAGTTTTCTCAAATATCAGAAGACAAAAAACTGTCATTAAATCGAAATTACTATATCCGTGAGTAAGGACTTGCCAGAATAGTAACTGTTGTCAAGTTCTTGCTTGGTACATCTCGGCCTTGCCTTGTCGCCAAGTCCAGAAAAATAGCTTTGCCAGGGTAGTGATCTGTTGTCAAGTTCTTGCTTGCAGCGATTTTCCCAGTAGCATACAAATAAATGCCTACGCAACCAATGCCATCTGCTGCAAATAAAACGAGCTTTCATGGACAATTAGCACCTGATTCTCCTTCAGCAAGCTTCTCCAACTTAGCATCAACCAAACGCCTCTCGTTGACACCGTTCGCTTTTGCCTAAAACCAGAACAGCCCACGATCATCATCCCATCAAAAAACATCCAAATTATCGACTAGATCGCTCCAAAAAGCCAGTGCACACACAACACACATCATAAAACTCGAAAATGCGCAATGAGCTATCTGACGATGCCCCCAATTCCAAACAGAGATGAAGTCCGATGCATCCGCATCAACGAGCCATGGATGTGTCGGATGCGACTGAATCTTCACCATCTTGTTGCCGCTTGGGCGAAATGTTCTCAGCCGCAGTATTTCAGATCGAAGATGAAGCTTTGAAAATGAGCCATTGGCGAGTGGGCCTCCAGTTCCTTACTTTGTTCTTCTCCACAGAGGAGAAAAAGATGCAGAAGATCCATCTACCCACTTCACCATCTGAACAAAATCGAACCTTTATTGAATAATACCATATGAACTCGAATTGAACAACCAGTATAGAAACCCCTAACAAAAACATCAATCTCCGAAACGAGGAACACTCGGGACACTGCCGTACCATGCAGTTTGACGAGGGAAAAAAAACAAAACACTTATTTCATATTCGCGGCGGGACATCCAAATTCAAGAGCAACAACGTCGTTTGGATGCCTTCTAGATCGGACTGCGGCCTCCACTCCCGAGTTTCTCCGGCAAAGTCAGGAAAGCGGTCAACTTGAATTGCGGTCCTCCAACAGATTAAGTAACTTGTCCAGATCAAACCCATATCCAACCCCGGTGGCATTTGATCCACAACCCTCGAATTCGAAGGGTGCGGAGTGCAGTCCACTGCCAAACTTCCACCGCCGGCGGAAGATTTCTCCGACGACGAAGTCGAGAAATCGTCGCCACCACTCTCCTTCAAGAGAGCCGAAAGCCCTGGGCACGAAAATTGAATCTTGTCACCAAAGAATGCGAGAATTGCCCGAACCGACCTGACTTCTTGTGAATCATCCACTCATATATCATCGGCTGATGGGTCGCCGAAAGAGCAGAGCTTGCCGGCGGGGAGAAGACAACGACGACAAGGGATGATTCGCAAGTCAAGGTCGGTGCGGGCGATTCTCGAAGAGGAGATAGATTCAAATTTTCGAGAGTTTTAAAGATTGATGCCCAGCGCTTTCCGGCTACGGTGATCGCGACGGTTTCTTGACTTCGCCGGAGAACTCGGCCACCGGCGGCGGAAGTTCCGCAGTGGACTCCACCGAATGCACTCCGATCTCGAGGGTTGCGGATCTAATGCCGCCGGAGGTGGAAGCTCGGGAGCGGTGACCACGTCCACGTCGTGGTCGCCGTCGACGTCGCCGGAGGAGCAGGGCTTGCCGGCGGGGAGAAGACAACGACCGCAGTGAAGAAGATGTCTGATCCGCCGTGTTCATTAAGACAATGCGATCGCGCTTGCCGGAAGAGGGGATGCAGCTTTTCTTGTACCAACTTCTGCCAAGCGACCGCTCGGATGCTAATTCTGGAAAATTTGACTTGGTCAAATAGTGTCTCTCATCTTTGACCACTCTCGCTCTCTTTTCCTTTCGTCTCGCGCCAAGTCCTCTCAATAGTTTTTTTTTTTTTTTTTTTTTTTCAAAAATTAGAGCCGAGTACAATGCCTTTGCCGTGAGTAAGGGTGAACGGTTTCAGGTTTCTTACAAGTTCCGCCTAAAATTTGAAACTTACTTTCGAGTATAAATTCCTCAACTTTTAGAATCTAGAACTTATCTGTCGAAACTTGGAGCCTAGAACCTATTTAGTCACAAGTTCCAACATCGATTCCAAGGTTCAATAGTTTTCTTTTCTTTTCTTTTTAGTTAAACAAACGAAAATGAATGTAATAATACTAAATAAGCTTGTCATTCATAAAAGAGAATACAAAATGAACAAAACTATCAACAAAAGAAAATGAATTGTTGGCAAGAAATTTAACTAAATTAAAGTAAGGGTGAATGGTTCTAAATCTTGTACAAATTCCATCTAAAACTTGGAACTCACTTGTTGGAATAAGTTCATCATTTTTGGAACCCGAAATCTACCTTGCATATTCTAGAATTCGGAACTTATCTTGTTATAAATTCCAAAGTCTACCTAGGTCTCACTTATATTATTATTTGAACAATTATAATTCACTAATCATAACTTACATTTAAATACATAAAAAATATAAACATTAATAAAGTAAAAATCTTAACCATAAAATGAAAATTCGGACTAGTGTTTCTAGATTATACACCCATCATTTAACATCATAGAATATTGGAAGATCACATGGAGACATGGATCAAGAAAAATATTAAAACTTGTCATAGGTTTTAGATTCCAGGTTCCTCCAACTAAGAACACATCGTAACCTACTGTTGAAACAAGTTCCTAATTTTTTGGAACCCAGAACCTATCATGTATATCTTGGAACCTACAGGTTCCTACCAGTGCAGTTCCTAGGTTCCAGATTCTATCTTGGAACCATGCTCACCTCTAGTCGTGGGTTAATAGATAGAAGTGAAATTTGATTTTGGGGGTCTTATCGAATATTGTTTGTTTTGGTCATAGGCCACCGGCATGTCTTAATATGAGCTCATCCTAATTCGAAATGGCATGATATTTCTTCACCTCGATGCTTCGTTAGTATGTGTCAACAGGGAAAAAAAAACCCATACATCATTGGGTTGCTAATCAAGGTGGATTCGTCTTTAGGCTCACCTTGTTTTTTGTACATGCAATCATGTGAGGAATTGTGATGAGGGGTGAAGAAGTTGCAGTCTGCTGTGGTTTGAAGGACAAGTCAAATCTATGATTTGATAAAAACTCAAACCAAATCAAACTATCTTACTCATTTGGACAGAATTGTTTGGTTTCAAATCATGACAATTTTAATTGCATATTTGTCAATACAAGCACTATTTACTATGGAAGTTATCTTTTCCCTCTAGATGTGGAGTTGATGAAAGTTTTTTAAGTATAGAGCTGTGATTATGTATACTTGCTTAGTCTTAATTTTCCCGTATCCCATAGAATATTGATAAGGTGCTAACAAGAGAGGAGTAGAGGTCAAGTGGGTTTATTGGTGGAAGCTCACTCGAACACATAAAATGGACCAAAAGCTTATAGAATTTAGCATGCCTGAAAGGGTTAACCTTAGGACTAACAAAACCATGTGTAAGTTGGAGTTGGCAATATGGGTTGTAAACCCACTTTTTTCACTCATTCTTAATGGCCCGGGTGTGTATGGATTTCCTAAATTTTTTGCTATAAATTTAAATGGGTTAAGATAATGAAGTCCACCTAAATGGTCTAAAGGCCTGAAATAGATTCATTTTCTAATCCATTTGGGTAAATAGAGTAAAACTGGTCTCTTTTATTGGTTCTAATCTAATTTTAGCCGAAAAATGTTGTGTGTATGCTTTTATGTGGTTAACATTTTTTTTTTTTTTTTGGAGGAGGGGAATGTATGGACAATTTGTGGTGGTAAGCTTAGAGATTGATTTTTTATTTTTTTTTGGGGTCGAGAAAACAATTCATTGCATCAATAAGCACTTTTGGAACACAATTGTTGAGCTTCTAAACACAAAATATTACAAAGGCTGTAATAGGCAATCTAGATAAAATTCAAGATAGGATAATAATCATATTTTGTATTCTATGCCTACTCAAGACAAGATATAATTGGATCTAAAGGGAATATAAACTGGATAAAATTATTTCATGGGAGATATGATAAAGATGGATAGGATTTTTAATAGACATAATAGGAAATTATTCTTGAATACCAAACTTCTTAAATTAACAAAATTAAAATTATATTTTAATATAAATTATATTTGAATTTTAATATAATAAATTCAAACAAAAATTAAAATTTTAGTTTTTAAAAATTTAATCTTATTTTTATTTATATATTCATATTTAATTCTATCTTATAAATAAATTCAATAATAAATATAAATATAAATTTATATTTATTATATATTTTAGGTATATTAGTACAGTTTACTATTTAATAAAGTTTTATTAGAGAATGATGGAAGGGGAAGAAAGAATTAAAAAATCAAATACAAATAAAGTAGGCAAGTTCATTTGTAAAATTTTTGGTTCATCTATACTTGATATGACGTTTATAATAACGTACAATGATATAATATAAATATATCTAACTTAATTACTGCAATTACCAAATAGTGAATATGATAAAGCAAAATCCATCTTATCCTATTTAGTCATATCTCGATTAGAAATCTAGATGATCAAACTTAGCCAAAGGAGTTTGGGGATTAAGAAACCAGAGTTTTGGGAGTGCCTGAAGTCTATTTGCTTCTAGTGGACGTGGGCAGTAGATTAACTGGAAAGTTCTGAGCTGGGCCATACGTCGTTTGCAGTCATCTACTAAAGCCCGTAAATCCCAAACGGGTGGTTCATACCTAAAATAAGCTCCATGAGTGATAAGTTATCTGACTGAATGAACACCCTCAGATCAGTACTTCTCCACCGATCAGTTTGCTTCTACATGTGTGTCAGAGACTCCAACAGTGCTAGGGCTTCGACGACCATGGCAGAAGCAGCTCTCACCTCTTTTGCAAACCCATCAACAGGAGTTCCTTCAAAATCGCACCTCTTTTGGTTCATCGAGCACTTTTTCCTATGCCCATCTCGTCCCTTGCAACGATATAAAGGAAAACTGTTTTCATCGACATAATTGTTGCCATTGAATCACTGATGGGGCCATCTAGAACTTTGTTAGATCAATTCACAAGCACACGTCCCTCGTGCAATAAGAGATCTTGGTAATGCTTACCGATATTATTTGCATATATATATATGTGTGTGTGTGTGTGTGTGTGTGTGAAATTATATGTGAAATTATAGTGACATATACGACAAGATCTAGATTTTTTTTTTTTTTTTAAATATAGGTTTTTTATTTTGTTAGTGACCGAATAATGCAGTGTCAGACTCATTCCCTATTTCTTCAGATCTATATTCACATGAACATCTTCTTAATTATTATCAATGTCTCACATAAAGGGGAGTAGAAAAATACGCTCTATTCAATTTAGACAACTTTCATGGATGGAGGATCTTTGAATTGCCGATTTCTGGAAGGAACCGCTTCGTAATCCATCACCCTTTGCCTGATTGCAAGCTTCACGCCTCGTCCATGACCCAACCTGCAAGCTCGTACACGTAGGTTTTTTTATTAGTTGGTGCGGGGCTCATCCATGTCTCCAAGTCGCTCATGTGCCATGTGAAGTCCTAACCCATGACTGCCAGGCACCCGAGCTCCCTCACCAACTTGGTGAGCTGGTCCATGGAATTGCCATTCTTTAGAGGCAACAAATTGGAGTAAAATTCATAAGAATTAGAGCTCGAGTTGGGTCGGGTATGGGTTGAGTTTGGGTCAAATCTAGTATGGATCGTTAAAATTATATAGTAATGAAAAAAAAAATCGGAATCAAATCGGTTAATTTGGGTTGAATTATTTATGACCTAACCAAATTCACCCATGTGATGGATCTAGAAATAATCCTAACTAATAAGAACCCTAACAGGGGAAGGCCCTCACACCTCCCAATTAGGGGTGACAAAATAGGTCAATGACCCATATTTTAACTCACATTTAATTGATAGGGTAGAGAATGGGTTAGTTAAAGTTTTAATATGGGTTTAAAATGAATTTATTGCAATAGAATCCAATTGGAAAATGGGGTTATAAATGGATATAGGATAGACCTATTTATAACCAATTAATAATTTAACGGAGCCCTAGCACATCACTAACGCCTTTGCTCTGGTTTGATGTCATTGCCCTCACCACCATGGTCTCGCTTGCTTGTCACCGTCCACCACCCCAACTGTACTGTGCTCACCTTCGTCTGGGATTTGACGAAGAGGGAATCAAAGGAGGGAAGGCGGGAAGGGAAGAAGGAGACGGAGACACGTATCGAAAAAAGAGAGAAAGATTTGATAGTTCAAAATCCAAAATTCATATCTCGATATATAAAATTGTCGGAAAAGTGAGCTTATCATTTTTAAGGTTGACATGAAGTACTTGATTTATTTTAGAGTTTACAATATGAAGGGAAGAAAGTAAGTCATTTAAAAAAAAAATTGGTCAGTCATTATAAATTGAATAAATATATACTTTTTCCATTTATGAAAGTTTGAGTTCGCTTCTTCTATCGTGAAAGGATGAATCATCAAATAGATTAGCCTATAAAAGATATGATCGGTGCTAAATATCGTCATTAAAGTGATTTTACCTCAAATTTCTTTTCTTTTCAAGTCATTGGTGGGAATCAACCCCTATTCTTTTGAATGGAGTTATCCTCGAAATTTTTTCCATCTTTGAGTAAAAACAAAAAAATAAAATAAAATAAAAGAATGAGAAAGTAGTATAAAGTTGCAATCTCCACAACCAGACAAATTGATAAAGAGAGAGAGAGAGAGAGAATCACGGAGTAAATAAATAAGGATATATAAGTCCCCAAAAAAAAAAAAATCCCTTTGAAGATTGAAATACAACTATTTACGATGTGGAAATAGATTAAGTTGAATCAATCAACAAAATATAATAGCAATCACATCCGAGTAACTTGAAAAAACCATACATACATGACCCAAATGACCCAAATGAACTAGTTAAAGCTCAGAAGAATAAAAACATTAAAATGGTGGATGATTAGTGATGATGGGTATAAAGAACTTAAAGAAAATATTACAAAAGTTCATATAAAGAATTGCAAAAAGAAAAAGAAAGAAAGAGAGAGTGTGGCCATCATCCCCTTGCTACTGCAAAAGAAGGTACAGAAAATTTAAAAAGAAAGTTGCAAAGATAAAGTAAAAGAAGCCAAGTCACCCCAAGATATTGGCTGATGCGATTTTCTTCAAAAGCACGATGCTGGGCTAAGAGAGAAAGGAGCTGATTTTTTGACCGGGCTCGTTTTGCGCGTCAGTTTTGGTAGTTCCCGCACATGGACAGCCAGGACAGCGGAATACAGATCCCGGAAACGATGGCATTTCATTCCCATTTCCAGATCCCTGAAACGATGGCATTTCGTTCCCATTTCCAGATCCCTGAAACGATGGCATTTCGTTCCCATTTCCAGGTAATATGTGCTGCCAAGTAACCGGATCGTTCCTAGACTCATTCTCATACCCTTTTCCTAAGACTCCCGTCTACCAAACAAGGCCGAAGATCGCCTCAGGCTGCGCAGAGAGAGGGGGAAAGAGAGAGAGAGAGAGAGAGAGAGGTTATGGGGTCTTAGGTTTTTGATGTAACTAGACAAGGTGCAAGGATCTCTATCGTTTTGCAATATGTTATAACTTTCTATTTAGGACCTGTTCTCATGGTTGGATCTTCTGTACATGTAGCGTGTAGACAGCAAAGCATCACTTACATACAATAAGGAAAAAGAAAAAACACAAACAACAACCCATAAAGCCGATTACTACGTGCACAGCATAATTATGCATCTCAACGTGCGCAAACAAACATAGATCAAGACAGCCTCATATTCCTCGTCACCTTCCCTCTCCGCTTCCCCCATCCAAAGAAAAAAGCACTCCTCCTATCTCGTTGTCGCAGTTTTTTGTTGCGTTATTGATGGTATTAGCAGCGGCGGCAGACGACCGCCACCATGGAAGTTGTTTCCCCGACGACGGCCCCACGGAAAGTCATGGTGGTCGCAGATCCCACCCGTGAATCGGCTGCTGCGCTCCAATACACCTTGTCGCATGGGGTGGTTGAGCGCGACGAGCTGATCCTCCTCCACGTTGAAAACCCTAGTTCGTGGATGACCACACTCTCGACGCTGTTCAAGAGGCCGATCTATGTGGCCTCAGGGAATAGCCAAATTGGCAGCAGCCGTAGGGCGTCCATGGATCAGAACGGAGGCAGCGAAGGAGGCGGAGGTGGGGGATTGGAGGTGGATTTTCTTGATGAAATGAAACATTTGTGCGAGGCGGCACAGCCGAATGTTCGGGTACAAACAGCAAGAGTAGAACTGGAAGGGGATAAGGATAAGGCTTCAGCTATTCTCTCACAATGCTCATCGCATGAGATCAACGTGCTCATCGTGGGGCAGCGCCGGAGTTTTTCCACAGCAATATTAGGGTAAGATCATTTGTCTCTCTTTTGGATGTTATTGTTAGGGTACTTTTGAGATTTAGCAGATACCAAGACGATTTTGCTGATGATAATGTGCAATTTGCTTGTGCTTATACCGTCTTTACAATGTCATATTGAATTTGGTTAAGGGCATGTATTTCGATTTCTTTTACGCTCTTGTTGCATGTCAATTTAGACCCTTTCTATGGGGTCACTGACCCATTGGTCTTTCAAACCATGTTTTCAAACGCTGATACAATGTTATGGTAAACTATGAAGATCTTCGCATCAATATGTCCCTGTCATACGTTCAGTAATTGGAAAAGCTATCATCCACCAGTTGTTAAAGCATTATACTTTATTGTACTTTACCTCTTGAGTCTGTTGCATTATTACAATTTATTTGGAGAAATGATCATTACAGCTAGGGTTAAATTTGTTGTGATTTTCTGAGGTAGCAAGTGCAATGGATATTTAGTTGATATCGTAAATGTCAAGACTCAAAAAGAATTTAATCAGGGCAAATAACGCTTCCAGATTTAAGTAAACTACTCTGCCACAAATTGCAATCGGAGTTTGCTGTCCGAGTAACTATTTCTGTTTTGCATATAAGATAAACAACTTAAGCTCATCTACTTTTACAACACGGGTTATCAGAACCCTTTAATCCAGTAATCCCGACAGACGCACACAAACCGTTTAGCCATACATGGAAAGTTAATGCTTATATATGAATTATGTTCTATGCAAGAAGTCACAATCATAATGGAAAACAATGTGGGGCTCACACGTATCCAATTTCTTCAAGCTGCCAGTTCTTTTTGTGTTTGTCTTTCTCTTCATTTCTCTTGATGTGGACCCATTGGGTTATAAGAAATGCACATTCAGATTCATTTTCGAAGATTCTGGCTTATCAATAATTGCACAAATTTCATCTTATGTCCGCAAAACCACATGCTTTGCACGTTCAAATGCAAGCACAAGATATGTGGAGCTTGTCGCTAAAGATGTGATCAACCAGTGACGTCATTATTATGGTCCCTGCTGTTATTGCTTGTTCTGTTGCCCTTTGAAGCTCCTCTAATTCAAACAGATGTAGGAGACGTGGCGGGTCGATGATAGGCACTAGAATGACAGACCTGGCAGAGTATTTGATAGAGAACAGCAAGTGCACCTGTGTTGGGGTTCAAAAGAAGGGTCAAAATGGAGGTTACCTTCTCAACACCAAGACATACAGAAACTTCTGGCTATTGGCATGATGACAACCCGCCTGTGCTTTCGCGTTCACAAAGTGTCTCTTGCTTCAACCAAATGATCACATCCGAAGGCCTAAGAAGCCACAATTCAAGCCTTACACCCCAGATCTGCCTTGTGGCCCCTTGAGTTGAAAGTAAATCATTTCTTGGCATTTCAGTGGAGCTCAGAAATGTTAGAGCAATCTCCGAACAACTTCCTTGTAGTAGTGAAAACTGTGTGAAACTGTGTATTTCTCTACCTGATTCCACCACCTCATTACTTCTGTAAATACCAGAGACATGGCTGGCTCCTAGGGAACCAGTCTTTTAAATAAAGAAAACTGCAGATTTTCATTATCTTGATCTTACACTATCATGGAGGAAACACTACTAATCTCCTTCACAAGAAATAGAAAGAAAGTAATAAAAGTGACCATGGAGTGATATCATAGACACGGCCTTTGCTTTGAACAGAGACTAATTTCCTTTGCTTCTTCCATATCGGGGATTCTATTTTCAACAAATTGATAGCATAGGGTCACCAAATAAAAAACCAAAGTGCAAGGGTTCTTTTTTTTTTTTTTTTTTTTGGTAAATCCAAGTGACATTGCTTCGAAATCACTTGTGATGCCCCCACGTCCCACATTACATTGGAGAAGACTTTTGAATTGATTCACGAGTTAGACTAAATCTCAAATAGTTATCCAACCTCATACCTTAGTGATAGTCATAGCGGATATCATTGCGTATACATGTAATGGTTGATTGATAACTTTAGATTTCAGAGGACAACATGCTTTTAACTAAATCGTTAATAGGATATTCTATAACAAATTTTCTATAGTAATAGAATAAACTTGTAACTTGAGGGAGGAGATAAGTGTGGAAGTCACTGTAAGAATTATTGTGGCCCACATGATTTTATTAATTAATGGTTCAATAAATTTTAATGCTAAAATATATTGATTATGAGAAGTTATGATTAGGATGAAATGGTACAATCCTAGTTAAGAAGTTATAATTCTTCCGAATAGGTGCGACTCTTTTGGAAGTTAAAAAATGTTTTGATGGAAGACGCCTATTGATAGCATGTATAAATAAGAGTCTGGTCCTCTCTCCACCTATGATATGAGAAACTTACAATGTATTTTATCCTCTATTAGACAAAATACGTTAAGAAAAAGTGGGTTAAGAGAGAGAAATCAGATTTCTTCATCTCTTTAGTTTTACATGACAAATATCTTCAAAGGGTATTGGGTATGTCTTCATCCCTCTTATCGTGAAAATCATGAAGATCGAAGATCTTGTGTTTTATATCTTTCGTATTATAGAATTACATTATTGCTTATAGTTGGTATCAGAGCATGGTTTAAGATATCATGATTTTTCATTTATTGAAATATTATTGTTTATGGATGAAGATTTATTGAACGACGATGGTCCATTTCATGTCATCTGATGTTGTTTAAATGATTCTGTCGGAGGAAATCCGAATGATGAAAGGTTTGATGGAAAATGGGGTGAAAAACATAAGAAATCATTAAACAAAAGCCAAGGGGAAGAAGGCACGTGGAAGACATGCGCCCCACGAGCTCCCATGCGCACTAAACGGTTAGGCGCGTGGAATCCACACACCACGCGCCCATGCACATGTTGGAGGGCCTAGCGCGTGGGCACGACAATGAAGGCAAGTGGCATGCACGTGCCTACTCCCCTCCCCATATTATTACAGTTTTGCCCCTAGTGTGTTTACTTACGTTTTTTCACTTTGTTGTTTATTTACAATCCTGCCCCTATCTCCATTAGATAAATACGATTTTTCCCTTCTCGATGGTTATTTATATTTCTGCCCCTATCTACTGGATAATTATGATTCTCTCATGATTGATTATTTACCATTTTGCCCTGGATGTTAAATTTATGGTCTTGTCATTGGGTGTAATTTGGAGAATGTGCTTTATGATATTAATAGTTCAAATAAGAATGGTTTGTTAGTCACCAAAGTGGCCAAACTTTAACGTGCTTTTAATTTTTGATATTGTATATTATTTTATTCAATTACCCTTGATTAATTGATGCTATGATTGAAATTGATATGTTAATATCCTTATTGATGTCGTGGGTATATTGAATTTCATTTACTATAAGAACTTAGGGATTAACCCAAAGGTTAATTAATTTCTCATAATTCATGGACATAATAGTTGGTAAATAATATTTCTTGTTAAATTTGTTTGTGTATGCAAAGATAACAAACAAAATTTTAATGAGATATATTTATTATTGCCAAATTAAAGTTATTAGCATCATTATTATTTAATGTTTGGTTGTATATCGTAGGATCACCCAAAGGAAAACTATGATGTACATGTATTGTTTAATTTGAATTTGATTATCTGATATTTTTAAAGCATTAAAATATGAGTATTTTCTTGCATATTTGCTATATATGTACTTGTTTCACTTTATTTGCACGTTTAGTCTATTCTTTTGTTTAATGGAACAAATTTCTCTGATTAAAGTGAATAAGGTCAATTTCACTTAGGTGTCTTAGACCTTGATTTAGGACTCCAAATTGAAAAACTAACTATTATTACTTATGAGAGTAATGATGGTGAAAAGTTTTTCCATAAAGCCCAAGAAAGATAGAACAAGCTAAGCTTAATATTCATGCAAATGACAATTACAAACAACTTAAAGACTATTCTTCCTAAAATTGACAGTGTTAAGGAATTTATGAAATTTGTAAAAAAATATTCTTAGATTGTTGATAAGTTACTTATTGGTATATTAGTGAGCACTTTGACCACCATAAAGTAGGATGATTCACGTACCATACATGAGCATGTTCTTGAGATAACAAGCTTAGCAACAAAGTTAAGGACTTTGAGAATGAATGTAAATGAGTACTTTTTAGTACAGTTCATACTAAATTCCTTGCCTCTTGAACAATATGGACTATTTCAAAGGAATTAAAGTACTATAAAGGATAAGTGGAATGTAAATGAATTGGCAAGTATACTTGTTCAAGAGAAAACAAACATAAAAATCAAAAGCCTCATTCCATTCATCTCCTGAGTCATCAAGAAACTGAAAAGAATTCCAAAATGGAAAGTGGAAAGAGCAAGAAGAAAGAATTACACATCCTAAATGAATCTTCTAAGACTTTTTAAATCCACAATAAGGAACACAATCTTATTAATTGTCACTTTCATTATAAAATTGGACACTTGAAGAAAGATTTGAAGCATAAAGTTTGGTTTGAAAAGAAAGATGAGCCTTGTGCTTTAGTATATTTTGAATCAACTTTTACTCGTAATAACTAAAACAACAAATCAGCCTAACCGGTTGAATTGACCTCGACAAAATTCATAAAGAATTGCAATTAAGGTGTTCAAGCTTTAGGACACTTACATATCTCATTATATTTACCGAATATCTTATTAATGTTGAAGCACTAAAGTTGCACATAATGCTATAATTAAGCTATACCACATATTATTTAGGTAATATTAAGTTATTTATGGAATCACAGACATGTTGGTCTAAAAATGATAATGGGTTAAATTATCTTTTAGAGTGATCCGCATCTTAATCACTCACTTGTTTAGGTCAGTGTCCCAAAATCAAAGGGTTGGTTGAGTTTATAAGATTGATTTATGTTACATTAAACTCAAAAAGTGCACTGCCAATTTTTAACTTAAATCTTTTGAAGACAAATTTATTGAATGCCTAATGGAAATCCTAAAGTTACATAAATTTGTTAGATAACTAACAAGGATTTATTATATAATAAAGAAATCAAGAAGGAGGAGATAATCGTCAGGTTGCTAAACCGAATACTACTCGCATTAGAGTTGTATTCCTAGTTAGAATTGCTTAATCCGAAAATTACATACAAGAGATATGTGATAGTTTTCGCCCATTTGGTCACTGGAGGATTTTTTGACCTTTAACAATCAATTGTATAGCACATTTGTAAATTATACCTCGGAGAAGAATTTCAAGTATTTTGAATCATATTTTATTTAAGTTCTTCATAATACTTTGTGGATTGATTTTAATGTCATCACTCATGTGTCACGGGCCGATTGATCTAGCGCTCCATAACCCGTGCGACCTTAGGATTTCTCCCAAGCAGCCTTACTCACACTTGACTCATAAGGATATTTCACTTGTGAATGAGTTGATATAATGAGAGGGATATGACTCATATATATACAAATATAGGACAAATCATATCACTGGATCTCTCCTCGATCATATAGTAGATATCATATCTCCCCAGCTACTAATTACCCACATTTATTATGTGTTCGTACATTTATCATATTACCTGCCCCTAGGAGTATTCTAGAATACTCGAGAAAACCTTAGGACTTAAGGATACCAATTGAGGGTCGCTTGTTTCAAGGATTGGTCATGGTCGTCATACCAAAACCTCTTGGATCGTCCCTTTCTTCAAGCCATAACACATGTGTGAAATACAATGTAAAGATTTATTACGATCCAAATCATAAAGCCAAGTGAAAGTTATATGATTACAAGGAAAAAAAAAAAAACTCTAGTTGAAAGCATTGGCACTTATCATTTGATTTTAGATACTGTACATTATTTAGATTTGTTCCGAATTCTTTATGTACCTATATTTTCCCGCAAGTTAGCTTCTTTGCCAAAACTTGATGTAACGGAATTTTCTTATAAGTTTGGTTTAAAATCTTTCAATTTATTTAAGAATGACTATCTTATTGGAAGTAAAACTTTATGTGATGGTTTCTACAAGTTTAAACTCAATAATACTTTTGTTAAAACCTTAATGATCTTACATCATCATGTAGGCACTAAATGAGATTTAGTGGATGCGAATTCTGCTTACTTGTGGCATAAACGTTTAAGTCATATACCAAGGAAAGAATGCAAAAATTAGTGAAGAATGAAATTATTTCGAACTTGGATTTTACTGATTTTGGAGTGGTTATTGATTGTATTTTATGTAAAGAAACAAAACACACTAAGAGTGGTACCACAAGAAATATAGAATTTCTTGAAATTATACACATTGATATATATGATCCTTTTGATATTTTATCTTTTGGTGGAAAAAGTTATTTAATCACATTTATGAATGATTTTTCACATTATGGTTACATTTATCTATTGCATGATAAATCTCGATCCGTGAATGCACTTGAGATGTATATTAAAGAAATTATGAGACAAATAGATAAAAATGTGAAAATTATAAAGTCAAATAGAGGTAGTGAATATTATAGAAAGTCTGATGAATAGAGATGATGTCTAAGTTCATTTGCTAAATTCCTTGAAAGAGATGGCATTTGTGCTCAATATGTGATGTTGGATACACTGCAATAAAATAGTGTAGTGAAAAGGTGTAATCGTACTTTAATAGAAATAGGTATGAGTATAATAAGTTATTCATCTTTACCATTATCTTTGCGGATGTATACATTAAATATTTCTATGTATTTATTAAAAATGATTCCTAAAAGGTAGTTTTAAAGATTCCCTTTGAACTGTGGATAAGAAGGAAATCTAGTGCACGATACCTGTATCTTTGGGGTTGTACAATAGAAGTAAGAATTTACAATCCACATAAAAAAAATGGATTTAAGAACGACTAGTGGTTATTACATTGGTTATGCAGAGAAATCCAAAATGTGGCACCCCCAAAACGACCCCCGATTCGTTAGGGTCACCACAGTTACATTCCCTTGTAGCATACTACTTTGAGACCAAAGAAATTTTAACATAACTTATAATATTTGGGGGTTTTCATTTGTTTTCTTTACCGGTCCCTGCGCAAATAATACGGCGGAAGCATAATTCGACTACCCTTCATCAAAATATAAAGTGATGCACACCATACTAAAACTTTCATAATTTAGGCCGAACACTTTTATTTATATAAGGGATGGACTGTGATAGTTGGTACAACAAAACACCGAGGTCTTTTTGTGCCTGGCGATTACCCAAAAGAAAACCAACTTCTATCCTTGGATATCCTCTGCATCCATCCATCACCCATGTGTCGGCGTCCCAAAAATGCATCTCTTGCTACCCTCGACTCTAGGTCATATCCAGTCAGGTCTGTTGGCCGGTGGTGGTGGCAGCACCCTTAGAAGGCGGCCATCCATACGGACGAGAACTAATATGTACTCCTGGTGAATAGGCCCGGCAGAGAGGCCTACCTCAAAAGTCAGCAAAATCCTCACGCACTCGAATACCAACCCCTGTACCCAGGATGACGGTGCTCTGACCACTCCCACTGTAGGTCAATCAGGAGTCCATAAAACATACAAGGAGTCGCAGGCAGCAGTGGCATTTTTCTTTTAGTCTGAAATGTTAGTCTCCAAGAGGGGTGAGTACAACCACTCAGCAATAAAAGATCCATTAAACTATATTATGTAGAAACTCTAACCATCCAGATGCATGCAAAACACATATGTCATTTTTATATATATACATGCCATCAAGAGTTTATTTACTTGCACCACATTCATAAAAACAATTCAATGCCATAACGGACGCATTTTCAATACCATATGAAGCCACTCAATTTCATAAACAAATTCTCATATCATGCCACATGCACACACATGCACTCCTTTAATGTACCGGATTTTAGCATTCAAAGAAAGGTTTCATTCCCCGGGGACTAGTGTTTGCATCCCTCCAGGCTTTCTCACCCAACTTGGCATCGCGAGACCCTCCAACACAAACCTCCGGGCATCCAGAGCGTGTTCCGTCACACCCCTGGGCATCTCGCACCCCACCTGGCATCACGAGGTATATCTAGGGCTCGCCATGAAATTGGTTGCCCCTTCCCTCCGGATTTACGTACAATCCCTACAACCGGGCATCCCGAAACTCCCGAGGACCCTCCGGCACAAACCTCCAGGCATCCGACGGCGTCGACTCACTCGACCCTTGGGAATCCCGACACTCTCGGGGCATCGTCGGCTCACACCTCCGACGGTAACATCCACATCATAATATACATCTCATTACAAAAATACATTTTGATGCAATGACGTCATGGATTCCATGGATCTATAAGACCTTATCAAATTTTCCAATGTCTTGTGATATGCTGAATGCCACTGCATCTATCAAGTGAATAACAACTCAAGATACAATGACTCGTAGAACAAAATGAACAGTTTCATAGTAAAACGGTGTAAAGGCCAGAATGCACGCTTTCAATAGAGATTTCGAAACAACCAGCAAATGACCATGAAAAATTCTGAAATTTTAACACGTTATAATTGAGATCTAGAGGAAAAAGTTTCATTAAGGACACTAAGCCAGGTTCGTTATGTATAATGAGTAGTAGTTCACACAACTCAGTTCAGGTTTCTTTTATCACAGAATAAAATTCAACAGAAAGCATTGCATATTAAAAGAGGTTTAAGCCATCGTATTGATTCCGAGAAGTTCTGATAAAAATATATACTCTAGCTCATGCAATTCCTCGCAACTTCCGTGAAGAAATCGGGATCAAATTCATATTAGAACTCTTCATAAAATTTCACAAAGTTACAGGGTTACACATGAAATTGCACTGGATCAAGCGAATCCCATAAAATCCCACTCCCACCGTGACTATCTTACTTCCACAAGTCTACTAAAAGTCATTCTTTCATCAACAAATCAACAGGATCAAAATGTACACAAAACCAAAGTAATTCCTCAATCTCATGGTCCCGCTCTACTTTGATTACCCACAATTTAACATTCTACTTTCAGAACTCAATTGTTTCCAAGTATATTGCACCATACTGGACAATAACAACATCACATTATATAGATTAATGGACTTTCACTTGCCTCGATGTCCTACGATTCCATGGCGTGTGGTGAGACGGTGAGGAGTGTGCGGCTCGACGGCGGCGGCAACGTGCACGGACGGCAGGGACTAATTTCCTTCCTTCCCTTGCCGACTCACTCTCTCGCTGCTCACTCACAACCTTTCTCGCTCACTCTCTCTCGATTACTCCTGGTTTTGCTCAATCTCTCGATTACCCACTTTCACGAGCACAAGATCATTGGTTTTGCTAAAACCAGTTAACAAAAGAGAGGCATGTTTCGGTGGTTGCAAGGGGAACGGACAGCTGGAATGGACATGTCTTCAGCAGGCCTCCTCGTGCATTTCGCTGGCTATCCATACGCCAGCAACGTGGCATCATCCAGCCAAGCTTCAGTCAACATCTCTTCCAATTAGTTGACTTGAATGTCGACTATTAAGGGGTCTTCGGGTTGTTTTGGGCTAGTAGATTAGTGGACATGCGGTCCTTCAATAACAAGGCCCAAATTTAAAAAAAAAAAAAAAAACTGATCCTTAAACTTGCACAAATATGGAGCATTCTCGGTCCCATGGTCTTGGTGGTTCAATAATAATTTATCAAGTGTACTTATTCATGACTCAAATCCTTGTATAGAGGAAGAACGAGATTGCACGGTGTTTCAATTTCTTTTCTTATCTCATGTGCACTCAAGTGGTATAATTGTGTCGAGTCATCAAAAGGAATATATATCAATAGTCTATTCAACGATCGGACCCTTAATAAACATAAGATATTGGTCCGTTGATGGAATCAAACAATGCTCATGCAAAATACTAATGATACCATTCAGCGATACTTTTATTGATCAGTCACTGCCGTTGCACATCATGGTTTGCGAAATTCTCGGGTGCCACAATCCTCCCCTCCTTAGAGGATTTCGTCCTCGAAATTAGGCATTACTCACGTGTTTTCAAATAGGTGAGGGTATTTCTCCTTTATCTCGTTCTCACTCTCCCATGTGGCTTCCTCCACATCGTGATGTCGCCATAATATCTTAACCAATGGAATTTTCTTGGTCCTGAGAATTTGCTCCTTTTGATCCAGTACTTGTACGGGTTCTTCAATGTACCTCACTTTCTCATCCACTTTGATGGTTTCATGATCGAGTATATGTCCTGGATCGGGCTGATACTTCCTCAGCATCGACACATGGAATACATCATGTAGGTTTTCCAGCTTAGGGGGTAACGCTAGTCGATAGGCCACGTCTCCTATCCTTTCAAGTATCTCAAAAGGTCCAACAAATCTAGGGCTCAGCTTGCCTTTCACTCCAAACCGTAATATTCCTTTCATAGGGGATACTTTAAGAAATACATAATCTCCCACATTAAATTCCAGAGGTCTTCTATGCTTATCTGCGTAGTCCTTCTGTCGACTCTGGGCAGTTTTAAGTCTTTTCTTGATAATTTCAACAACTTCAGTAGTTACTTGTACTAGCTCAGGTTCTGTCAATTTCCTTTCACCTACTTCACTCCAACATACAAGGGTCCTACATCTTCTCCCATATAGTGCTTCATAGGGAGCCATGTCTATACTTTTCTGAAAGCTATTATTGTAGGCAAATTCTACTAGATGCAACTCTTCATCCCAGTTTCCTCTAAAATCAATGACACAAGCTCTCAACATGTCCTCTAATGTCTGAATTACTCTTTCTGTTTGTCCGTCCGTCTGTGGATGAAAAGCAGTACTAAATTGGAGTTTAGTTCCTAAGGCGATTTGAGACTTCGCCAAAAATTTGAAGTAAATCTTAGGTCTCGATCAGATGTGATCATTACAAGAACACCATGTAAGCGTACTACCTGATTTACATATATCTCAGCGAGTTTATCCATCGAGTATTCCATGCGAACGGCTAGAAAATGGGCAAACTTAGTCAAGCGATCTACTATCACCCAAATAGAGTCGTGACCACTTGATGTCCTTGGTAGTCCTTGTACAAAGTCCATCGTCACATGTTCCCATTTCCACTCGGGCACTTCCAATGGTCTCAATAATCTTGCGGGTTTGCGATGTTCCACTTTCACTTGCTGGCATGTTAAACATTGGGAAACGTGTTTAGCTACATCCATCTTCATGCCATTCCACCAAAATTGTTGGCGTAAATTTCTGTACATCTTTGTACTACCCGGATGAATACTATAATTACTCCTATGTGCTTCCAACAGGATTTCTCTCTTCACTTCTTTATTGTCGGGAACACAGAGTCGTCCCTGGCATCTTACTACTCCATCCTCAGAGATTTGAAATTCTGGTCTTTTTCCTAAAGACACAGCATTTCTTATTTCCACAATTTCCGGGTCAGACTCTTGCAGCATCTTAACTTTATGAATAATTTCGGGTTCAATCCTTAATGCAGTAAGCATACCGGTAAGGCGATCTATTTTCAACTGAAATTTGAGTCTGCTACAGACTTTAACAGATTCCATTCTGTCATTCTTAGACTGGCCATATCCATAGCTGACTTACGACTAAGAGCATTCGCCACCTTATTCGCCTTTCCTGGATGGTACCGTATCTCACAATCAAAATCTTTCAACAATTCCATCCACCTCCTTTGTCTCATGTTCAATCATTGAATCTGTTAAAGTCTGTAGCAAACTCAAATTTCAACAATTCCATCCACCTCCTTTGTCTCATGTTCAATTACTCCTATGTTCAACTATAATTACTCCTATGTGCTTCCAACATGATTTCTCTCTTCACTTCTTTATTGTCGGGAACACAGAGTCGTCCCTGGCATCTTACTACTCAATCCTCAGAGATTTGAAATTCTAGTCTTTTTCCTAAAGACACAGCATTTCTTATTTCCACAATTTCCGGGTCAGACTCTTGCAGCATCTTAACTTTCTGAATAATTTCGGGTTCAATCCTTAATGCAGTAAGCATACCGGTAAGGCGATCTATTTTCAACTAAAATTTGAGTCTGCTACAGACTTTAGCAGATTCCATTCTGTCATTCTTAGACTGGCCATATCCATAGGCGACTTACGACTAAGAGCATTTGCCACCTTATTCGCCTTTCTGGATGGTACCGTATCTCACAATCAAAATCTTTCAACAATTCCATCCACCTCCTTTGTCTCATGTTCAATTCCTTTTGTGAAAACAAATACTTTAAGCTCTTATGATCTATATAGATTTCGAACTTTTCTCCATACAAATAATGTCTCCATATTTTCAAAGAAAAAATTATAGCTGCCAATTCTAAATCATGGGTTGGGTAGTTTAATTCATGGGGTTTCAACTGCCTTGATGCGTAGGCTATGACCTTGCCATACTGCATCAAAACACATCCCAGTCCCTTGTGAGACGCATCATTATATACCGTGAATCCACCAGATCCAGATGGTATAGTTAGAATTGGAGCTGTGGTTAAATTCTTTTTAAGTTCCTGAAAGCTCCTTTCACATTCTCCATTCCATTCAAACCTGACATTTTTCCTAGTTAATTTCGTCAATGGGCCTGCAAGTCGCGAGAATCCTTCAATAAATCTCCTATAATAGCCGGCCAACCCTAAGAAACTCCGTATTTCAGTCGGCGTTGTCGGCTTCGGCCAATTTATTACCATCTCAACTTTTGTAGGGTCTACTACAATTCCACTTCCTGATACCACATGTCCGAAAAATGTTATTTGGTCCAACCAAAATTCACACTTGTTGAATTTGGCATACAACTTATGATCTCTCAAGATTTGCAATACTATCCTCAGGTGTCGCTCATGCTCTTCAGGTCCTTTAGAATATATCAAGATATCATCAATGAAGACAATCACAAATTGATCCAAATATGGCTTAAATATCCTATTCATTAAATCCATGAATGCTGCTGGTGCATTCGTTAATCCAAATGGCATAACTAGGAACTCATAGTATCCATAACGAGTCCTAAATGCAGTCTTAGGAATGTCTTCTTTCCTTATCCTTAGCTGATGGTATCCTGACCTTAAGTCAATTTTAGAAAAGACTGAACTTCCTTGCAGTTGGTCAAATAAGTCATCAATTCTAGGCAAGTGATACTTATTCTTTACAGTCACCTGGTTCAGCTGTCTATAGTCAATACATAAACGCATCGACCTGTCCTTCTTTTTCACAAAGAGGACTGGTGCACCGCAAGGTGAAGCACTTGACCTAATAAATCCCTTATCAAGCAACTCTTGTAGTTGCACCTTCAACTCCTTCAGTTCCATTAAGGCCATCCTATACGGAGCTTTCGATATTGGTCCTGTTCTAGGCATTAACTCGATCTCAAACTCAATTTCTCGTTCCGGTGGTAACCCAAGCAATTCTTCAGGAAATAGATCCTGGAATTCTCCGACCACTCGAATTTCGTCGAGTTTAGTCTCTTCCTGAGTAAGATTCCTTACTACTGCCAGGTATCCTTGACATCCTTTGTCAAGTAATTTATGAGCTTCTATCACCGAGATAATGGCTATAGAGGGGTCTGTTCGATCTCCAAGAAATTCAAAACTAGACTAATCCGGAAACATGAACTGAATCACTTTCCTGTAGCAATCTACTTTTTTAGCCTGATATTTATGGAGCCAATCCATACCTATAATTACGTCAAAGTCATACATAGCCATCACCACTAGGTCTATTTCCATATCCCTTCCTCCTATTGTTATCTTACATTTTATACACACCAGTGTAGACAACACCATATTCTTTAAAGGCGTAGAAACACAAAGAGGCATCTCAAGAGATGTTGTTTCAATTTTACTCAACTGTCTATATCTTTCAGAAATAAATGAATGCATAGCACCCGTATCAAATAAAGCATATGCCTTCTTGCCATTTATAAAAATCGTACCTGAGATAACATTTTTGGAAGCTTCCGCTTCCTCTTGGGTGACCGCATATACCCTTCCTTGCGCTGGTGGCCTCTGTGGATTCCTTTGTGGATATGGTCCAGCAGTACGCTGTTGCACTCGTCGCACCAAGTTGACATTCGGCTGCAACCCAACTTGTGGACAATCCCTCTTAAGGTGTCCTACCTGTCCACAACCATAACATTTCGGTTGTCCATTGCAAGGCCCTAGCCCATGTTGCCCATCACACCTTCGACAATCATCACTCCGATAAGGTGCTTTTCCTAGATTCAGGCCATCCCTAGCTTTTCCAAAGTTTCCAAAATTCCCTTTTTTCTTAGATTCCCAGGTCTGACTTTGACCTGTATAGGGTCTCTTACCCCCGTCGGATATCACTAAAGGTCAACTGTCTCTTCGACTCTGATTGCTCCCTTACCAATTCTTGCTCCACCAACTGTGCTCTTTCATAAATCTCATTATAATCTCTTATATTCAAAGGCACCAGTTGTTTCCTGATATCAGTCCTCAGCCCTTTCAAGAATCTCTTAGCTTTTTCCTCATGATCCTTAATCAATCGGGGAGCATATCTGAACAATTCAGAAAATTTTGCCTTATACTAGTCCACTGTCAACTCCCTTTGTTCTAGCTGAACAAATTCAATGATCTTCTTATCCCTGGCACAGTCAAAAAAATGCTTTCTATTGAAAGCTCTAACAAACTCGCCCCAATTTATATCAGTACCTGGTGGAAAGATCATATCTCTTGAAGCTCTCCACCAAAACTTTGCATTTCCCTCCAGTTGGTACTCTGCCAAAGTTATTTTCTCAGCATCATTATAGTCCAACAACCGGAAAATTCGTTCCATTCCATCTATCCATTGTTCTGCCTCCTCAGGACTTCCTATTCCACTAAACTTAGGTGGTTTCAGCTTCAAAAATTGTTCCACCAATCCTTGAGGGCGACGTTCCACTCCGGGTTGTTGTTGCGCTTGTCTTTCCATCAGATTCCTTATATTGGCTAATGCCTGCAGGATGTCTTCCATTCGGGGTTCAGCCCTTGCAGCAGAGGCTTCAGCCCTCGATGGATGAGCACTTCCAATTCGTACCATGATTTTCTTGCAGTTTCCAAGCATTTGCCTCAGGAATAATTTGAGACTCCCTGTCTCCATTTAAAAGCAACTACTACTATATAAGTAACATAAAAATGTTACTGGCACATAAAAGCAACTCACAATCGTTATCGGTATTTTACGAGTGAACTCAATCACTCGTTATTCAAAGTTAGTCAACCATTATTGGTTAGTATCCTAAGGTGTGCATCATCCTCATATTCCTCATTTCCATCTGAGGCTCCTTATCACTCCATATAAACCATTGCTCAGATACCAACTGCTGTGGCACCCCTGAAACGGCCCCCAATCCATTAGGGTTGCCACAGTTACATTCCCTCGTAGCATACTACTTTGAGACCAAAGAAATTTTACCATAACTTATAATATCTGGGGGGTTTTCATTTGTTTTCTTTACCGGTCCCTGCGCAAATAATATGCTTGAAGCATAATTCGACTACCCTTCATCAAAATATAAAGTGATGCACACCATACTAAAACTTTCATAATTTAGGCCAAACACTTTTATTTATATAAGGGATGGACTGTGATAGTTGGTACAACAAAACGCCGAGGTCTTTTTGTGCCTGGCGCTTACCCAAAAGAAAACCAACTTCTATCCTTGGATATCATCTGCATTCGTCCATCACCCATGTGTCGGCGTCCCAAAAATGCATCTCCTGCTACCCTCGACTCTAGGTCATATCCAGTCAAGTCCGTTGGCCAGTGGTGGTGGCAGCACCCTCAAAAGGCGGCCATCCATACGGACGAGAACTGATATGTACTCTTGGTGAATAGGCCCGGCAGAGAGGCCTACCTCAAAAGTCAGCAAAATCCTCACGCGCTCGAATACCAACCCGTGCACCCCGGGATGACAGTGCTCTGACCACTCCCACTGTAGGTCAATCAGGAGTCCATAAAACATACAAGGAGTCACAGGCAGCAGTGGCATTTTTCTTTTAGTCTGAAATGTTAGTCCCCAAGAGGGGTGAGTACAACCACTCAGCAATAAAAGATCCATTAAACTATATTATGTAGAAACTCTAACCATCCAGATGCATGCAAAACACATATGTCATTTTTATATATATATACATGCCATCAAGAGTTTATTTACTTGCACCACATTCATAAAAACAATTCAATGCCATAACGGACGCATTTTCAATACCATATGAAGCCCACTCAATTTCATAAACAAATTCTCATATCATGCCACATGCACACACATGCACTCCTTTAATGTACCGGATTTTAGCATTCAAAGAAAGGTTTCATTCCCCGGGGACTAGTGTTTGCATCCCTCCGGGCTTTCTCACCCAACTTGGCATCGCGAGACCCTCCGGCACAAACCTCCGGGCATCCAGAGCGTGTTCCGTCACACCCCTGGGCATCTCGCACCCCACCTGGCATCACGAGGTATATCTAGGGCTCGCCATGAAAATGGTTGCCCCTTCCCTCCGGATTTACGTACAATCCCTACAACCGGGCATCCCGAAACTCCCGAGGACCCTCCGGCACAAACCTCCAGGCATCCGACGGCGTCGACTCACTCGACCCTTGGGAATCCCGACACTCTCGGGGCATCGTCGGCTCACACCTCCGACGGTAACATCCACATCATAATATACATCTCATTACAAAAATACATTTTGATGCAATGACGTCATGGATTCCATGGATCTATAAGACCTTATCAAATTTTCCAATGTCTTGTGATATGCTGAATGCCACTGCATCTATCAAGTGAATAACAACTCAAGATACAATGACTCGTAGAACAAAATGAACAGTTTCATAGTAAAACGGTGTAAAGGCCAGAATGCACACTTTCAGTAGAGATTTCGAAACAACCAGCAAATGACCATGAAAAATTCTGAAATTTTAACACGTTATAATTGAGATCTAGAGGAAAAAGTTTCATTAAGGACACTAAGCCAGGTTCGTTATGTATAATGAGTAGTAGTTCACACAACTCAGTTCAGGTTTCTTTTATCACAGAATAAAATTCAACAGAAAGCATTGCATATTAAAAGAGGTTTAAGCCATCGTATTGATTCCGAGAATTTCTGATAAAAATATATACTCTAGCTCATGCAATTCCTAACAACTTCCGTGAAGAAATCGGGATCAAATTCATATTAGAACTCTTCATAAAATTTCACAAAGTTACAGGGTTACACATGAAATTGCACTGGATCAAGCGAATCCCATAAAATCCCACTCCCACCGTGACTATCTTACTTCCACAAGTCTACTAAAAGTCATTCTTTCATCAACAAATCAACAGGATCAAAATGTACACAAAACCAAAGTAATTCCTCAATCTCATGGTCCCGCTCTACTTCGATTACCCACAATTTAACATTCTACTTTCAGAACTCAATTGTTTCCAAGTATATTGCACCATACTGGACAATAACAACATCACATTATATAGATTAATGGACTTTCACTTGCCTCGATGTCCTACGATTCCACGGCGTGTGGTGAGACGGTGAGGAGTGTGCGGCTCGACGGTGGCGGCAATGTGCACGGACGGCAGGGACTAATTTCCTTCCTTCCCTTGCCAACTCACTCTCTCGCTGCTCCTTCACAACCTTTCTCGCTCACTCTCTCTCGATTACTCCTGGTTTTGCTCAATCTCTCGATTACCCACTTTCACGAGCACAAGATCACTGGTTTTGCTAAGACCAGTTAACAAAAGAGAGGCATGTTTCGGTGGTTGCAAGGGGAACGGACAGCTGGAATGGACGTGTCTTCAGCAGGCCTCCCTGTGCATTTCGCTGGCTATCCATACGCCAGCAACGTGGCATCATCCAGCCAAGCTTCAGTCAACATCTCTTCTAATTAGTTGACTTGAATGTCGACTATTAAGGGGTCTTCGGGTTGTTTGGGCTAGTAGATTAGTGGACATGCGGTCCTTCAATAACAAGGCCCAAATTAAAAAAAAAAAACTGATCCTTAAACTTGCACAAATATGGAGCATTCTCGGTCCCATGGTCTTGGTGGTTCAATAATTTATCAAGTGTACTTATTCATGACTCAAATCCTTGTATAGAGGAAGAACGAGATTGCACGGTGTTTCAATTTCTTTTCTTATCTCATGTGCACTCAAGTGGTATAATTGTGTCGAGTCATCAAAAGGAATATATATCGATAGTCTATTCAATGATCGGACCCTTAATAAACATAAGATATTGGTCCGTTGATGGAAACAAACAATGCTCATGCAAAATACTAATGATACCATTCGGCGATACTTTTATTGATTAGTCACTGCTGTTGCACATCATGGTTTGCGAAATTCTCGGGTGCCACACAAAATGTATAGATTTTATTGTTCTAATTATAGTATGAGATTTGTTGAATTTGAAAATATTACGTTAATTGAAAATGGCGACATCATGCGAGTGAAAGAATGCATGATGCTTACATTCAAGAAGTAAGGGTGAAATTTCCTATATCCAAAATTTATAAAGTTCTTGTTTCTAATATTATTGTTCAACCCAATAATAATCAAGAATAACAAATAAATGATCAAACATTCCATAATTAATATGTCAGCATTGAACCAACAATAGTTGAGTCACAAGAAAGAGTATTGAGAAGATTTCAATGAGAAACGAGGTCGACTATTTCTGATAATTATGTGATTTATTTACAAGAGTTAGAAATTGACTTAGGAATTAAAAATGATCCAAGTTCATTTCCATAAGTCATGAAATGTGAAGATTCTAATTAGTGGTTTAATGTCATGAAAAAAGAGTTTGAATCTATGCATCAAAATTACGTCTAGGACCTTATTGAATTACCTAAAGGATGTGAAAAGGTTGGGTGTAAATAGGTTTTTAAGACTAAGCGTGATTCAAGAAATATGTTATTGGAGGCAAAAGTTCCTCGTCTCTCCTCAACGATTCCACCATACCCTGGAAAGTCAATGAACCTTTTGTAGCCTTCCCAGTGACTAACCCGTCAAGTAAGTAGGGTTATTGGCACCCTTGGGCAGGCTGAGGAGCTCCGTTGTGTGATTGCTGTCATTCGTTAGTAAGTCGTGCTCCACCACTACAATTACTTGGGGCATTAGGCTCCTTTTTGGTATCATATTTATCTGTAAGACGTGCAGCAGTGATAGAACTCCCAAACAGAAAGTAAAGTTGCAAATTAACTGAGGAAAAACTTCTAAACTAGATGCTCAAACACAATGGGGGAAGGCCTAGATCTGAGGTGATATTTTCTCCTTAATGTTTCTAATTACAGTTTATCGTTTACCTATTTTGTCATTGGAACACTTTTTGGTTCACTTGCTAGTAGACAAAACTCAGAAGTGCTGTCCATTTGCAAATTTGGTTAGATGCAACAAGGAAGCTAGTTCCTCACCCAGGTATTACTTTCAAGGATGGTTCTCATGTGTGGAAGATATGAGTGTGAAAGTCGTCTGTTTTTTTTCCCTTTGGAGAAGGATAAGTTATAGACTCATCTCATTTATATGTGAGGAAAACTACTGACCTTGCATCAGAAATATGGCCTACAGACGTATTATTGGACCAAGCATGAGTATGGGTTCATGGCAATCATTTTTTAATGGTGGTGTGGTTCTGGTCCTTACTGATTATGCTGGGAGAATAATGGCGGCTTTGTTTTTAGTGTTCTTTTTTTTTTTTTTTTGAGCAAATGTTTTTAGTGTTGTTTGGGCACTAGCTTTTTGGCTGTCATTCTTTTGGCTCTTTTTTAGTTTAACTAAAAAAGAAAAATAAAATTGACCGGTTCCTAAGTAAACCGTAGAACCCATGACTAGGTGAGTTCCTAGTTCTAAGTATACAAGATAGGTTTTAGGTTTCAAAAAATGAAGAACCGGTTTTGACAAGTAGATTACGGTTCTAGGTAAAACCTAGATGAAACTTGAACCTGCTCACTCCTAATATATATTATGTCTTGTGGCTTCTCCGGTTAGATACCATGCTTGGAGCTCACTGAGTTTTGTTTGGGGCAGCTCAGACTTGTGGATGGTGATGAGGCTTAATTAGTTTTCTCTATGTTTATAAGATGTACAATGTTCGCTTTTCCCATGATGATGGTATGGTACATTTTATATATATATATTAGATACGGTGAAATTTGAGTATAATTTTTCAAACTTTATTACTTAATCTTCAAGTATGTAAACAACTTGAAATAATAAAAAAAAAAAATGCGATGAATCTCCAATTTAAAAGCAGGAAAGACAAAAGAAATCGTGTTATCTAAGGAGGCAATCAAAAAAAAAAAAAAAATTGCTCTAATTGGCCTAAAAAGTTATCCTGAGGTCATGCAAAATTTACGAAAGTGACAATTTTTCATCGCCTTTATCCCAATTTTTCAAAGATCTGACCCAAGGCATTAAAATTTTATCGCAAGAAACCAAGTTGCCGCCGTTTCCAAGGCTGCGATAGCTTTCAACCGGTGAGTGGAAGACATACATTACACAAATATGGACGGTATAAGTACGTTTGATAACTACATAAAATTTATTTTCCTAAAATAAAAATAAAAAGAATACGAATGCATTTAATGTGACCCATAAAATTTTTTGTGACATGGAATTTCTTCTAATTTTTTGATAATGTTTTTACATTTTTTTTTCCTTTCTTCTTCTTCTTCCTTCTCTAGCCGATTGTTGCGGCAGCAAGCAATGGCAACCAGCAGGGGCATACAACGACAACCGGCAACAACGGACGACAAGGACCGGCAAACGACTACAAGTGGCAAAGCACGGCGGGACCAGCGACAAGCGGCGGCGACGAGTGACAATGCTTCAGCGGTCAGTTAGAAGAGAAAGAAGAAGAAAAAACAAAAAGAAAAAAAAAACTTATTCCTAGAATTTATTCCCGAAAACAAGAAGCTTTTTTTTTTTTTTTCTACTTCTTGTTCCTATTCTAAATCTATTCCCTAACAACTTTTCTATTACAAGGAATAGAAAAACTAACTAATGTTATCATTCGGACGACAATAATAGACGTTATTTGCATGGCAACAACAATTGTTCTCGAGGAATAGAAAAATTAATTGAAGTGTAGAGTCTGCATGGCAACATTTCTATTTTTCTATTTTTCTATTTTTTTGTTCCTTGAATAGACTTATCACACTTTTGAGAAGTCTCACCACCTTTATAAGCCTCTGCGAATAATGATAGACACAATGGTAGAAATAATATGGGAAAATTACCGAAAATGTCCTAAAATTTTAACACGTGTGCCAATTTCAATTGAATCCTAAAATTTTTTAGATTTACCAATCTCAAACCTTTCAATTGTGCTAATTTAATTTTAAACATTTTGACGATTTCCTAATTTAATCATTCCAACTAATTTTGGTCAAAATCATTGACGTTGATGATAGTTGTGTCACATTAGACGATCGACGTTAACAAAGATAATATTTTGCATTTAAAAAAAAATCTAATTTTTTCTTTTCTTTTATTTTCTTTTCCTTCTTTTCTTTCCTTTTCTTTTTTTTTTTTCTCCATTTTGCTCCGACAATCACTGAGCCTCAATGATAACCAATGACTGGCCACAGGTGAGGGCTAGTGGGGTCAACTTCGTCAGCTTTCACTAGGGATGACCTCATCAGCCACTATTGAGGCGAGACCTCATCGGATATGGCAAGAGTTGAGCCTCGCCTTCCCTAGTGGCTAGGCGAGGCTCAACCTCGCCGGATGTTGCAAGAGCAACCGTTGCCCAAGGCTAGCAACCTCTGTCGGCCTTGGTTGAGGCTCAATGATGGCTAATGGAGGGAATATGAGAAAAAAGAAAAAGGAAAAAAAGAAAAAAAAAAAACTGAAAATTAAAAAGATTTGCAAAAAGTATCAACATCAGTCTTGGCTGTGTCAGACTACAACGTTAGCAATTTCTGACCAAAGTTAGTTAGAATAACTAGATTGGCAAATTGTCAAAAGTTGAGGACTCAATTAATACAATTGAAATGTTTATGATTAAATTGGTATAAGTGCAATAAGTCTAAATATTTTGTTGGTCATTTCCCTAAAATTCTAGGTATCAAACCAGCCTCGAGTTTGACAATACTAATAGAAGACTAGAGCCGTAAGCTAATTTGGTTGAGTAATTATGTTTGTCTGGGTGTGATGTACTTTGGCAAACGTCCTCGTGCATATGATTACTTTGTTAACCTATCCTCTGCAACCTATATCAATCGGGAAAAATTAGATTTTATGCACTAAATAAGTGTCAAGCTTGCTAATTTTGAAGGTATTCCCCGCTGGCCGAAAGCCATGGAGCATAGATTCAACTTCATTAAAATAACACGTCAACTTAGAGTTAGAGTAATGTTAATCTCAATCACCACGTTAAGATTACTACTCCCTTTCATTTTATAGTCGCCACCGAATATATCTCCAACAGAAGTGTTTTCCCTTCTTTTTGCCAAGTTGCGACGATGTTTGTATAGTTGCAACAGCTTTCTCGCCAAGAACTCGATGGACAGATTAATGAACAAATCCCCAGCAGTCATGCAAACGTTGACACCAAAACCCAGCAGTTTTTCAAACAAACGATCACACTAAATGCTTAGAGCTATCTCAGAAACATTAGCTCAATCCTCACTGATCAAACGGAGACAACAATATCACCTCAACAACCCTGCTATTCTAACATCTATGAGATGGTAGTGTTATAAAGAAACAGATTAAGAGTGCCTGATAATGAATCGAAGTCAAACTCAGCGTCGGCAATGAGCTTTGCACATATACCTACAGTCATATAAGCAAGGTCCACCACAGTGGAGAGGGCAATCCAATCTCATTCCTTTGCACCTTCCTTTAACCATGCACTGAGCAAACTCGCCCATCACGTACTCTTCCTTGTCATGCATCCATTTCCGGTGACTTCTGTGTCTGCTCGATTTCGGCTGCCTGCTGCAACCCCACTTCCACCAACTGCCACCACCACCTCCTCCTCCCCAACCCCATCCAGTGCCTCCACCACCACCACCTCCGCCGCCCCCGCCACCACCGGCCCCATATCCCCACGAGAAACCTCCTCCACCACCGCCACCACCTCCTCCTCCACCCCCCCCACCAGTGCCACCTCGGTAATATACTGAGTCCCCATTTTTTACCACTCCTTCATTGTATGTCTTGTTATGATCTACTTGCCCACGGCCCAAAGAGAGTTGAGTGATTGCTGAAGAAGTGGCGTTTTGTGCTGCTTCATCAGATGCCGTGATGTGAATGATAGCAATGGCAAGAAAAAATAGCAGAGAGCAGGACATTTTGGCAAGGGTCAACATCCTTTTTGGTGAGTCCAATTGTGCAGATCCACTGGACATGCATATTCCTAGTTGACATATATAAGGACTACAGGGAAAATGGTGACAGCTAGATTACCCCCAACCGTATCCCAGATCTCTAAGAAAGCACGAGTGCGAGAGAGGGAGGTAACTTATGGTGCACTTTTGTCCCCACCTGCCATTACAGTGACCAGCGCACGCTTCAAGGTACATAGATGCTATGCATATTTTACAGTTACACCAATTTAAGGAGTATGATTGGTGCCAATAGCCACCACCATATTGGGGTTACATAAAATATCCTTTTAATCACAGTTATGTGCCCATGCCATCATACTACCAACCTATCTTCAGTAAACAAACTAGACAACAACCAATATGTTATGTTAACTACAAAGTATATAATTCCCAGCGTGTAGCTCGACGTATTGAATGAGAAGCTAGTGACAGGACACGTGACTCTGAAGACATGTATTATAGTTATCAGAAAGAAAGCTAGACCAGGGACCACTGATAATCATTTTCCAACAATATGAGTACAGTAAACTTGAAGAAGAAGCCAACCAATCAAATGACAAGAAGATCAAACATTAGATCGAGCCTATGGAGAGATATATGCACCTTTTACTCCTACATCGTCCCCCCTCTAAGACGCATTAAAATGCAATTATTAATAGAAAAAGCTATTTTTAGAGCGATTAAGATCCCCAAGGAAAGATCCGATTGTAGAAGTGCTCGCCTTTTCCAGCAACAGAAATTATAGCGGAGAAACCAATAACTTGGACGATTCTTTATTAGATTTGCATTACCGCCAACTTGATAAACATGACCACTTTTAATATAACGAAAAGTATAATCACCATCTTTAAACTTTTGACTCCTTGATGAAGAAGCTGAAAAGTCTTTATCTCCCCTCTCTCCTGTGTCCATCATATTCTTCAACTTTCAGTCATGGGAGAGGGTTTGAATTTGTTTCACCCTCTCCTCCATCTGTTGTTGATTTTATTTTTCTTATTATTATTTTTCTTTTTTCTTCTTACCTAATCTAAATATGTGAGTTCTCTTTTCTCTATCTAATTCTAGAATTGAGAGTTTGAACTTTCCTAATCTAGTTCTAGACCTAGGAGTTCTTCTCTCCCAATTTAGATAGGCGAGTCTAATAATATTTCAGGGAATTCAATATTCCCATGCTCTGTCCAGGTACACAGTATTCCACCTCCAATTTAGATTAGGTGAGTCTAATAATGTTTTAGGTGTAGTATTCTAGGTACATTTTTGTTTCGCACCATACCTAAAGTAAAATTTTTAACTTCGCATAAAGAATTCAATGCCTCACGCGGTAATCTATGTGAAAATTGTGGAGTACGGTTTTTCGTCTAGTCAGCAAGATTAATACAAATATAAAAAGAAGAAAAAAAATACGGATCAGGCAACATTACGTGAGACCCTCGTCAACAAAAAGCGTTGAAAAATTTATGTAAAGAAAAGAGCAAAATCTTACAAGTCTGGGATCATCATCGTCTACAGCTAAATAAATAGCAAATTCAACAAATTCAAAGTTCAATAGAGTACCAGCTACCTGCTAGAGGGAGTTCAACTCCAACCAATATTGCCACAAAACGGCCACATCAACCGTAAATATCCGACGGTTGAGGATAGCCCGACAGGGGCGACCTGAGAACACATCCGGCACGATGCCAAGTTGCAGCACATCAGAAGTCGATGAACATGCTCGATGTGATCTCATATCGCTCCTGTGGGGCTCCTCAGCCAAATTATGCACTCAAAATTCCATGGCACCGCGGTTTTTCATCTGTGTATCCTTTGGACTTTAAATAGGATGGAGATGGAGCTGACGATCTAGTACTACACCAAAATGTACTTGAAATTTGAGTACCTGCGATTCCCACGCTCCTAGTGAGCGAGCGTGGACTGTGAGTACAAGTTTGTACTTTGAACACTATTGTACTGGAAAATCATCTAGCTCTCTTATGGGAAAAATTGCACTATTGCAGTACTCTGTTGAAAATTTCTTTCTTTGTTTGAATCCCGAGTGGATTTTTCCATTTTATAAGATGTGGGTAGTGCCTCCATGAAAAATCAGAAGAAACATTGTCCAAAAGAATCCTAAATTTATTACATCTTTATTGTCAATTAAGTTCATTAATTTTGTCAAAAATTACTAACATGAATAATAATAATAATAATAATAATATCACATAAGATAACTCACACAAATGAGAACATTTTTAATATTTTTTATTTTATTTTTTTCTTTCTTCTTTATTTTGTTAGTGGCCGGCCATCAACCACAAGCGATGGCCGGGCTAGGTGGCCTTGCTTGGGCGAGGGTCGCCTTTGCTTGCCATGAGGGAGCCATAACTAAGCCTCACTAGGCCTCGTCCTCACCCAGCTAAGCCTTGCTTGTGGCGAGCGAGGGTAGTGGTCTGCCACACAAAAGGAAGAAGGAGGGAAAAGAAAAATTCTCACGGCCCAAAGAAAGAGGTCTTCTCTAGAGATACAAACCAGTAGGAGTCGCATAAGCCCCATGATCCAAGATAGTCTCAATCAGCTGAACCCTTCTATCCTACAAGACTTGTCAATATCTATTTTTGCCTTTTACCAATATATATATCCCTTTTCGCCAAAGAAACAAATTGAAGTCAATTTTCAAGAGATGACCATGAGCATCTTAGGCTCCCTTTGATAACATTTTTATTTCTCTCAATTTATATTATTTTGTTTTTTGGAATTAAAAAAAATACAAATCCGTTTAATAACGTTAATTAATATTTGTACTCTTCGAATAGAAAAGTGGCTGGGGAATAAATTTGGAACAGAAACAATAAGTAAAAAAAAGGTAGCTTTTTATTCATAGGAACAATTTCTACAAATAAGTTATTTTCACTTTTTCTTTTCTTTTTCTTTTTCTTCTTTTCTTCTTACGTGCAGGCCGCCACCCCCACTACCACCTACCGTCGGCTGACTTGCAGATTGCCAACCACCAACGATTGCGACTACCATTGCCGTCGCCCACAACTGATGACTGTCGATGGCACCACCTGCCGGTTGGCCACCATCCACCATCGATGACCGCCAACGCCGTCGTTGGCAACCAACCATTACCGCCGACCACCACAACCTGCCGTCGATGATCACCAATGATGCCGCTCACCGCCTGCCACCAACCGTTGCTGCCAACGCTGCCACTAACCAACAATCAACCTCGGCGATCGATGGCGGCTAGCGGCGGGTGATGGTCGACAGCGATGGTGGTGGTAAGGAAGAACAAGAAAAAAATTATAAAAATTCTACATTACAAAAGACTTCGTAAATCATACCAAACGCATTCATATTCTTTTTCCATTCCGAGAATAGAAATTTTGTGTAGTTACCAAACACGTTCTTTTACTGAGAAATTGTTTTGGGGAATAGAAATAGAAATATAATATTTTTGAAAAGAAATTGTTCCTTGAAATGGAAACATTACCAAATGCACCATTACATTTTCAATGGAAAACAGAGACCGTATTATCAACAAGATCAATAGATGTAATGGCTATTTTTATCAAGAAGGGAGGATTTGCGATCTTTGCGTAAGATAACACATACATAACACAATAAAAAATGATTAAACATGTTGATTCATAGAGAAGAACGTCGAAGAAGAATCTCAAAATACTGCAGTCTGCTGCAATACTTCCTAAGTATAGCAATCCTTCATTCCTCCACCTTACTTAGATAGTCTTAATACATTTAATGTAAGGAAGTTAGCAACATTGATGTCGTGCAGCTAATATCCAACGTGTTCTCCTAGTTATGCAATTCAAATTTCCTTCTGTTCACATACAGCCACTTTTCATGCTCCCCAGTTAAAACATTGTCCCAAACGGATACATGCTGCGTATGGCATGACATCAGCCATATTACAAAGTACATTATGGAAACATGATGGCAAGAGTGCTCTTCTCCGAGAGTACAAAATTCAGATAAGCCAACGCAAACGGGAAAGAATGATGAATAATGCTGGTCAACAGCAATGCTCGTTCAAAAATTCGGCTATAGCTGGCCACCACAATGGCCGCCCTCGCCAGATCTACGTGAGGGTGTGCTGCCCTCGCCAGATCTTCATGTGGGTGTCACGGCTCTTGCAAGCCCAGCCAAAAGCAAAAAGGGAAAGAAAAAAAGAAAAAAAATTCAAAATTAAAAAAAAAAATGCAAAAATGGTATACATCAATACTGCCCATACCATGTAGAACAATCAACGTCTACATCAATAATTTCCGACCAAATCTACTAATGAGACTATATTGAAAAATCGTCAAAAGATTTATAATTAAATTAGCCAATTAGAAAGTTTTGAACTAAAATGGCAAATATACAATATGTTTAAGAATTTTTAAACAATTTTCCTCTCCAAAACAAATGCTGGAAAAATGATGGGAACAATCGGAACTTTTGAAGCAACTCAGCCGGTCCTAGGCCGAGGCCCTGTTTTGCTTACTACAATTAGTGTAGCACCATTTTTTTTTTCAGGGCTGACTTCGGAGAGTATCGCTGATATTACCAGAGGTTGGTTGGTGCATTCGGTAAAGTATTCCAATAACTGGCGCATAGCAATAGCATGCAAGATCAAATAAGCATTGATTACTGGAATCTTATAGAAGTCGATAATTTTGTTTGGCAATAGGTAATTCTATATGTTAGTAAGTTGCATAAATAACTATTTGTAGATTATTGAAAGAGTCGGCAATTTTGAAACAGTTAAATTTATGTTGATAACTAACTTAAATCAATGACAATGAGGAGCCACAAAAAAATCTTCTTAAAAAGCAGTGCAGCTTCGAAGGTAACATAATTTTATCAAGAGTAGTCAATTGTACAATATCCAAATTCCTACTGAAACTGATGCCTCCAAATTATCATGGTCAATATCAGCCTGTTTGGCATGGGTATATTTTGCTACTATTGCTGCACAGAAGATAATAATAAATAGAAAGAAAAACATTGCCCTTAGGAAATTGAGGCTGAAAATTGGGAAAACTTCAATGGAGGAGTCAACAGTAAGAAAATTAACACGAGCGTACTCTCGGCCAAAGTAAGTATGTATGATTACATGGACTCTGGTCGCCATAATCGACTTACACGGATCAGTGGAGCAACTAATATCAAAAACAAAATTGTTGCGGCCACTGCAGTGGAAACTTACAATGAGTTCTGTACAATTATGTCAACAAGCAACATTGCCATTAGAAGACCACCATATTTCCTGCATGGAGGGTGGAAGAGCCAAAATTCCGATGCTTGCCATCAGCCACATTACTCAAGCGAAATCCACGATTTGGAAGCTGGTTTATAAGGAGAGTTTCCAGCTGGCAAGCCACGCTCTTCCCTGGAACTACGAAATAAATGAAAGACGCATTCTGCATTCCTTCCTTTGACCGATGTGCACGTATCCTGCCCTCAAGATCATCCGTCTAGGCAAAAAGCAAACATGTTATTGAGCTAAGATTGACAATATTGTCGTATAGAGAAAACTCCCAAGTACCAATGAGAAACTATAATCACTAACAGTTGTGGTCCGCAAGACAAAATGATATAACATGCCCATCCCCATTACGTTTTTGCAGAAAAACCAATACATTGGGAAGTAATCAAATGGAATGAAAATATGATTATTCATCATAAAGAAAAAGTTTTAGATAAAAAGGTCACTAAACTCCTTGGTGCACTCACTATGTTGTGAAATTCAAAAAACAAAAAAAAAAAAGTTACATACAACACAGTAGTAAGCATAATCAAATTCAGAATCTTTCCATGCAAAAAGAGATTCGAACTAGAGGTGGAAATGGGGAAATGGAGAAGGCAGAAGAAAGGTAATCGCCAGCTAAAAACATGGAATGTGCGAAGATAATTGTAAGAGGTTTGGTAACTTTACCATATATGGACAAATTTGGGACATTCCTAAAAGTGAGATCAATCTACCATTTTTCAGTTATATATTAGATTAGTGCTGGAAACAAATTACCTCTCCGACATATATCCTGTTGTCAGGTCTAAACATGACATAGACAACAGAAGCACCTATTGCAGATGGAGGTGGTTGTTCCCTAGCAGCCACGGACACACAGTGTAGTTCAGGAACTTCCAGTGGGTTCTTCAGCTTTTGGAGCTCCATCAACTTCTTTTGAACTATTGTTGTAACAGCTTTCTTGACATCTTGCTGCAGGGCTTCCATTTGCTTTGTTGATTCAATCTCATGATGGAGGGTGTCTGCTCCAATGCGACTTAACTGAGGATGGGCCTTATCAGAACCTTTTACAACTTGTGCAGACAAACTATTTCCTTTCAAGCCATCCATCCCACAAGATACTTCTTTCTTGTGTTGCACATAAAGTTCTTCCGCTCTTTGTATTATTGTTTCAGGAATTCCTTCTTTCTTAGCTGTCTCAAATGCAAGGCTTTCTTGACAAATTCCATCTACCAATTTCCAAGTTGGCTTTGTCTGCCCATCAACATACGTTGTACCCATGGCTTTGTGCACTGTGTTCTTCGTATTCAAAGGCAAACTAAATATTCCATGCAAATGAGTGGATATAATACCCAGACAACCAATCCTATCAAGAGTTTCAACAATACTGCCAGCAATACAAGTCCCTTTTGCTGTTTCAGTTCCTCGACAGATTTCATCCACAAGCACAAGGCTTCTTGAAGTTGCTCTGGTAATAATAGATCGAATCTCAGACATCTCCACCTAAGACAATTGAAATATGAATGGACTTATCAATAAGCTCATGTGAACATGCACATTGGTGCCCATACATAAAGATACATGTGCACAAATGCTATTTGTCAGGATCATCAAACAAGCACATGGTAGTCCCCGCCCTAATAATAAATCACTATTTTTAGTTTTAATCATTTTGGTTTTGGCCAGACAAGAGGCACTTCTCCATTGTTCTTGCCTCAACTGACTGATTGCCAAATTCCTTTCCCCATTCAGGAGCACCTTCATCACCACTGGTAAAATGAATAATATGGGATTTATTTGTCCTTGGCAAGTTATGAAAAATTCCTCCTAGAAAGAAAAAAGTTCCAAAAATTCCTGGCATCAAAATGAACGTGTGAATGCACTACATAACAATGATATCACGCCAAAGAAAGATACGGTAAATGGCACAGGCATGATACGGTATGTGTCAAATTGGCACTACACAACAATAATATCACGCTAAAGAATGATATGGTATGTGTCAATTTGGCACGGGCGTGTGGTGAGCACAAAGAATTCTTTAACCATAACTAAAGAGAGAGAGAAGTGTTAGCCCAAGAAGTGAACACCTGAAACGAGCTTTTTCCATCAGCAGGACTATCATAAGATTTCATATGAAGCATAATAGAATCAACATGTGGAATAAGAGCCGACTCTGCTGGGACCATCAGTCCACAAATTCCAAGTAGAGCAGCTGCACAAATTGATCGCAGCAAACTTGATTTACCACCACCGTTAGGTCCTGTCAAGAGAAACAATGACTGCATATCAACTGTATTGTGTACTGCACTGCCTTGCGCTACATCAAACCAATAAGGAGACAGGCCAACTATTTTCAGCCTATTTGATCCATCTGAAACTTCCACATCCTGCATTCAACAAATGTAAATGTGATTCAATGCTTAGGAACCAGGGACAACAAAAAAAAATTATGCACAGGGCCTCCATTAGGACTTTCCTTGACAAAAACAAGCCAGTAGAAGAGCCAAATGAATACAGGTGACATCATGGAGTAGAAAAGCATACAACATCTCGTGTTTCTCATCTCCATCAAAAGAAGAAAGAAAACAAAACCCATGTCTTTATATATAGACCAATCAAACAAGTGAGGTTATGGCATAGAAAGCATTCAGTTAGATTGGGTCACTTAAAGAGGAAAGGCAAAAAGCAAGACACATTCATAAGGGAAAATTTGACCCAATTAGGCAGTATTAAGTGTCAAAAAATACTTAAGGTAGAAATCGAAATCCATCTTCTTCCCTTAGAACATAAACAAGTCATGCTCCAAGTTTAACCTCACAGCAAAGCGAGCCGACCCAACCCTCAATGTTCACTTTAACAACATGCTGGCTTAATAAATGGACATATTTCACCTTGCATATGGAAATAGCACCAAATGGACCCAATTATAAATGATACTATACTCATTCTAACACAGAAGCATAACGCAGATTGCAGACTTACTTCTGGTGTTACCTTAGACTTAGAGAAGCTGGCAAGGGTGGGGAAAACCCATTTCCTCCTCCTCCCTTCACTGAAATACAAGAATCATTACAAGCCAAATCAGTATGTAGCAGAGTGAATATATTAATTCTTAAATACCCAAGCATGAGCCTAGTTATAAATATTAGTTAGATGTACGTCAGATTATGAGAGAAATTAAGGAAAAGAACCATTTAGTACCCTTTCAGTACCTAATCTTGTTCATTTTAAGAAAGATTTTTTTTTTTTTTAGGCAATGTGTATTGATTTTATACCTATCCGCTAACATGTACATGGCACCCTAAAGCAGGAAACATGTGTAGCTCAAAATAGTTAAGTAAGTTCATTGACAAGACAGTCTGCTTTTCCCTGTATTCTTCTCTACCGAGAAATGCAGGGATAAAAGAAAGAAATCGTCCAACTTTAACCCTTTATGCAGAAGTGCTATCAATCTGTCATCGCGTGTTATTATTGGAGTTGCCACAGAGCACAAGCCTTGTAGACAATAGTTACAGATTGTATATAGATGTCCATTCCAACCTCACGTGGGCAAACAATGCTTTTGCAATAACAAGCAACATGGAAGCAAAGACAAGAACATTTGTCTTTATCTGCAGCTCAGCAGAGAGTCCCCGCAATAATTCCAAAACCCTTGCTTTAGCCTTGTCACCAGCCTCATGGTATCTAAAGAAGAAACATTTTGAATATTTTTGCGGTTAAAAAGGCTTAAAAAAGAAAGAACACAAAAAAGAAAAATGTTCTCCTGGATAAAAAGGAACAGCTACCTAGCCAAGGCCTGCTCCACCTTCAATGTAGTAAACCATTCCTCTCCAACCTTTCTACCTCTTGAATCTGCGGCAGGCTTAAGCTGCTTAATTTGATCTTCCCCTGGAGTACCAGCCCAAACTGTTGGTGCAAACCGTTTTCCCTTAAACCAAACTGCTTCATGTTCTCGAGAATATGTAATTTCTCCCTTTGGACCCCCAAGTGGAGCCGTCATAGACTTTATTCGTAAAGTGATCGGGACGAAATCTTCTTCAATCTGCAATCATCTTAAGCATCTGAATATTAAAATTGGAAAGGCTAAAAGAAGTCTGCAAAAGTTCTGGAAGAAAGTCACAAGTCATGGAAAAAGGGGAAAATTACATTAATCACGCTTGGAGGTTAAAGAGGTTCTAATGATCTCACTGCTAGTATCAAAATTAGGTTTGCCTACTTTAGAATTAAATTGACCCCTTTTAGTACAAAAGGATCCACTTATCAATGTTATCCACTCTACATGGTGAAATTAATGGCTATGACATCCAACTCTCTCTGTAGTAGGGCCACTACTGCTCCCTGCTTCACTCCCCAGTTTGGAATGCCTTCTCAAAGGTTTAAGGACTTGGGCTGGGATAGATAGGTTGACCAGCCACCACCACAAAACTGAGGTAAATATGGCTTTTCAGGTAACACTAACTGAAGGCTATATATCACAAAGGTGCCTGCAGTCAAAATGACAAAGGATCTGCTGGAGAGGTGAAAGAGATCTGCTCTCTCATTCTCTCATTCCCGTGTCCATCCTCATTCCCAGAAAAAGGAAAGGGGTGTACTCATGTCTAAGCAGTTGAGTTGATGGAAGACAAAATATCCTTCAGGGATTATTTAATATAAGCAAGACAAAATATCGTTCAGGGATTATTTAATATAAGTTTAATATCTCGGGTGTTCATTTGTTTCTACTGGTATCAATTTGCAAAACCAAAATCCAACAAATGGATGAAGACTGACTATGGCTGGAGTTTGCATAAGATGCACTTACTCCACTTTGAAGTTGCTAATAATGCACCATAGTCGAAAAGCTAAATGCTAGGAGAGGCACAGGTAAACTCACAATCAAATATTGCCTGCATAATAGTCTGGTCAAGGCTGTATAACAGGGAACATGTGACTGCAAAGTAAGAATTGGTTTCCACCTAAAGAAAACTAACTTCATAACAAATAACTTTTATCTGACCAAATTCACATCATCAAGGCCTGAATTACCAAACAAATGTTGAGTAGCCGTGCACATAGAAGAAGCACTTACGTGTATGTAAGGCACATACAGCCTAAATACTTACAGCTTTGGACAAGGCCCCTGCTGCCCGTTCAACCTCTGCAAAAGCTTCTTCTACATGTATCATTTTAATGCGCCCTTTCCATGAAGACTCCATGTCCTCGAAAAATTCAGCGGGAACAAAGGAACAGGAACTAATCTTTTGATCACTTTCACCATCTAGAGAGATCATGCCACCAATTTTACTTGATGCCCATTCACATTCAGAAACCTGGAAAACATCCATCCAATTAATGCATAAATAACCAACATGCGATCATTATAAATCCCAGCTATCCATGAACTGGAATGAGAGAAAGAAAGAAGTCTGAGATCAGCTGCATGAATTATTCAGTCATAAATGCACTTATAACCCTTGAGTGTTGCACGTTGTATATCTTAAGTCTAATTATTTTTTCCGCTGGAGTGAAATAAGCATACAAGGTTAACTTTCATACGTGAAGTGTCACCTTTGTTTGATTTAGAGATAAAAGTACAACAATATAAGCATCGACCAATATATTTCACAAATCTTGAAGGGGAAATTTCAACATATCATGAATTTCACAAGAAAGAATATTTCACAAATCTTGAATATGTTTGCAGCGCCACTTGATTAATTATTTGACTATGCAAGGAACAGAAAATGAGATAGCCACATAACCGGTGAAGCAGAGAGCAAATCACAACCTTCTTGAGTTAAAGGGTCTCGATTTGATAGTCATTAACACAGACTAAGGCCATAGAAAGGTCGAGTGAAAGCTTAAAATCAGTTCAGAAAAGGAAAACAATTAAAAATGATAGAAAAATAAGAAAAAGAGCGAAAGCAAACGACGCAAAACAGTTTAAAAAGGACAAATTACATCAATAGCCCAGAAGCTGAAGGGCACATAAGAGTAGCAGAGATAAAGCAACACCAGGAGATGGGCTATAAAGCACTAATGCCCGTCTCTTTTTCCACATTTACTGGCTAAACAGCTAGAGATATTAAGACACAATTTTTGCAGCGGATAAAAGGGATGCCATAAAGTTTTGCTTTAACCAAGCTGGAAACAGTTAATAATATACCATCAAGCAGGTGTGGATTGGAAAATACTTTGCTATGCTTAAGCTTCAGTAGAGAAATAAGTACGCCCTTTGACTGCTGAAATAAATCTTCTACAGATTAGTCAGTGAGGATTTTAGTTTTCATTTATATTATCCAATTTATAAGGAAATAGAATTCTGAAGGCTGCAATTTGAGCAAGATCTATAAGATCGCAATGACCCTAAAGTTTATCGAGTAGGATCCAAGTTAAGGACTAGTTGGTTCATCACGTCTTTCATCACAAGCACAGTTCGAAAATAGCCATGTCTTTGTCTTATCCTCCAAAATAACTAAACAGTGTATCCATATCATAATTAGAACCTAAGACTCATTAACAACAAGATGATAAATTAGAAACTAAGACTAGTTCTCTGGTACACGGAAGGCAGAGAAAGACCAGATAAATGGACTTCACTTTCTTCTCTGTTCTACTTTTTAATCCCCCTCCTCCGGGCAAAAAACCAGCTAGAGGGGCTCAGCTCCTATGAAAGAATGAAATGTCTCATCAAAGAGTCATTAAAATGCACATCTAGAAGTCCTGAATAAGAAAGAGCTACACATTTGAAATGTCTCATCGAAGAATTGTTAGTTTGAGGTCGGACCTCTTAAAGGGTTAATCGAATAATTTATAGAGACCTTGACATAGAATATAATGAAAAATGCATTGGCTTCTTCCCATGCAAGGTGCAGGCTGTCTACATACTAAAGCCTCAGATCAACCACAAAATATACTGTGCACATGTCTTAAACTTGTTTATTTGCATATATTGTAATGTGTAAGGAACACCAAGTTTCTTCCAATAACATAGTCATACAGATAAATAGACATGAATATCCACAGATTGAGAGCTTCATAGAACTCACTAATGTCTGAAAGTCGACTTTTAACCCTGTTGCAACCCATGTTGGATCCATTAATAGCTTTAAAATTTCTCTGAGCTCACAATTTCTGTACATGTGCATTACTTCATCAAGAACATTTTTAATTCTACAAAACTCAATATGATTGGCCTCCCTCAGTTCAAGTAGCTTCACAAGCTGCATAACAATGAAGAAAACTTTCATTAGGTCCTCCAGGCCTACCCTAGCATATGTGAGGTATATAAACAAACATATCAAGTAATTAATTTGAATTATGAAAAATCGAAATTGCAACTTGCAATTACTTAAATTATAAAATTAAAAAAAAAAAAAAAAAAAAAAATCAAGCAACACATGTCTACAAATTAATGCTTCAATGCTCCACATCTTCATCCGGCCACCTAAAACAAGTAGATAACTAAATACAGCTTTTAACTGCACACCAGCATAAAGCATGACTGCAGCGACCTTAGTTATCATGATGCTTCTTTAGAAAGACACAAGTAAAACACACAGAATTAGCAGACCTCAATCATAGAAGAAGAAACTTGAAGGGCAACACATTAAATGGAGGGATGGAACTCGAATACTCAGACTGATAAAAGCAGAAACGACAATTATGAACATATCACCTGTACACAATCAAACAAATAAACTAGAATCTAGCAACCTAGCATTGAATAAATAATTATTGTGAGAAAGATGGGGATGAAAAGTTTATTATATGCATGCAGAAGTTCCAATAAGCACAAGAACTTTGTAGAAAAGGAGATGAATAAAGACATACTGCCAAACTACTAAGAAGCCTGATAAAAATGAGAATTGACCTTTGCAGATGAGATGCAAGTAAAGTCAGGAATTGAGCAATTTATCTCGTTCATTAGTTTGCAAGTAGCTGCCCAAACAGTAGAAACAGCAGGACTTAGCACAGAATCTTAAACAACAATATAAAGAAAACATTATTATTGAAATGCTAGTAAATGTTGACAAATGCAAGATAATATTGGAAGAGAGCTGGTCTCCACATTCCCCATTAATTATCACCCTGAGAATAGAATTGTTACAAGATGGCACAAACTTTCTTGCCAAATGTAATGCTACACCATGAAATCCATGCACAGAACTAATATGCACCTATATTCCGTAGTTATCGCACATATAGTCTGTTTGGTATAGCATTGGTTGTTCTGTGCTGTGTTGATAAACATACATTTAGCGACACATCTTTTCAAGGTGTTGTGCTGAGGCTATGAACAACTAATGCTTTGGCAAAAGCCACTGCAAGATTACTATGGTTATCAAATGATGAGAAGACCTATAACATTGTTGTAGAGTTGTTACCAATGATTATATTTATATTGTTAGAACGTTTGCAATAAACCTTTTTAACCTTGTACTAGTAGGAGGAGGAGTAATAGCAGTAACAATAACAACAATAATAATAATGACAAAGTTGTTGTTGTTAGTATTATTATTTTATATGTCTTATTATTCTTATGATTGCTGTTATAAATTAACATAAACATGCTATATTATTTCATATTTCTAAAAAAGTTGCTATAACTTTCCTTCCCTTCTAGGGAAAGATATTAATGAAAATTTGAAATTTATAGAACTATGATCATTGATAGTCTTGATCCTTGTAGAGTGGAAAAGGGACTCTACTGGATCTGCACGAACCCCCTGAATATTAATATAATTAATACTTGCTTTTATTATTTTAGAGTTAACATATTTATATTATTATTTTGTTTTTAATTTCAAATTTCTAGAAATGCATTTGATGACCAGAAAATAGTAGGATTTTCATAAGGGTACCTAATAGAATCTTCTTTGTAAAGTTTAAAATTTATAGCAATCAAAGCCACTAGAGGCAGCTTTTGGAAGTTGCTGTGAAAGTACTACAGTTGCAAAGGTGCTGCAGCTATGAGATATATACCAAATGCCTCAAAAAGCAAAGCACCCCATTTTATAATTGTGGTAGCTAAGGAAAACCTAAAATAAGATCTATTGGTCTATCTTTGAGTTGTCACCCAAGAGATAGTGGCGGTTTCTAGTGTGATCAGGTGATGGCCACTGATATTGGATCACCGGCGGCTGGACAGTCATGATCTGGCCATGTTTTTTTTATTTTATTTAAATAATGACTTAATTTATGTAAACTATGTTTTCATTTAAGCTAGTCATTTAATGAACACCAAACATCCAACAAGATGCTACATGCCAATGTTTAATCTTACATGTAGGAAGTAGAAAAACAAGGTTAAAGATAGAAAAGAACCAAGTATTTGTCTTCATAAAATATCTATCCTATTTAATAAATCCCAAAGACGGAACATAGCCTTAGATCTTCTATTATCTTTCCTATCATAAAATTAAATTCCACTCATTTGATTATCAAAAAATTGTTGAAAATGTCAAAACCACCTCAAGTACTTTTTCTCAAGTACAATTGATTCTTGAGCATTTACAATGTACAAGTATTCTAATATGCACCGCTCTCACTCTAAGTTGATAGATAACCCGAAGAAAAGCAATTGGCCTAATATCTAACGAAAAAAAAGAGTTGGTCTTTCAACGAAAAAAGAATGTCCAACAGGGCATGAGAGTAAAATTCGCATAGACTAAGAATGAGGTCTTCTTGAGATACCACACCAGGAATAAAAGTGAAATCATTCATGTAGTTTCTCATCACTCCAAGATAAGGCCATGAAAATGTATAAGGATAAAACAAAAATTTGAAAAGTACATATATTTACACAGGCATGTCCAATACCATACTCTATAGATTTACATAGTGGGGGACAGATTGCTGGAGGATGGAAGTTTGAGAAAGGGATAGAGAAAAGCACATTTAAATGTTCTGTTAAAGTGAAAGGACCATCAACCTAGATCCACCATTGTTCAAGAGACCACTTTCTATGAGTTGATAGCACTCATCCAACTAGTAGGAATCACAATAAGCCCCCTGATCCAAGATAGTAACAAGCATCTGTATCCAATCCTTCTATCCTATGAGACATACAATATCCATTTCCGCCAGGGATACAAAATGAATTTTTTTTTTTTTTTTTTTGAATAACGAAGTGAAGATGTCACAAAGCTTAGGAGGACATTTTCAAGTGATCCCATTTTCGCCAAGAGAAGGGGACTATACAACTCTAACTGCCAATTCTTGATTAAATCAACAGTAAAAAGTATCACTATTCCCATTAATTTTCAAGAGATGACCACAAGCATCTACCTTTTCCTAGGAAAAAGAGATCTAATGATCCATAAGTTTAATACAAAGGATGCAAACCATCAAGCAAGGGACTTAGAGTACATCACAGCACCTTGAATTGTGATTGCAATCTCATATGCAGGAGGATTAAGAAGAAGATCTCTAACATACCTGGCAATCAACAACAAAGGGGGCAAAAAGAAAACACGTGCATTAGGAGAATTTATCCTTACTTGCTTCATAACAGACACTAGCAAAAATATTAAATGGACTTCCATGAATTATGACTTGCACTAAAACAGGTTAATTGGATCTGCTTCTTTATTTAGATGAAGTCTCGATGAAGAAGAATCTCTTTTGCAAGCTTCATATCTAATACAAACATAAATGTAAGTAGTTAAGCAAGCAAAGGCTCAATTAAAATGGGTCCATTCATCACATCTTTATAAACCACTTCTAAAGTCAGCTAGTCAAAATAACTGCAGTAGCTTTTAATCATAGTGGGTGTTACCATTGAAAATCAAACTACAGGCCATGTCTTAACCATCACTAGTACTTAAATAGACTTTAACGCTTATTAGTAACTGACCGTTCCTTATCTGACTACCATAAAAGTAATATCATCTGATTAATCAAACAGACACCGACTCACCACCTCTTAATCAATGCTACAGCTACAGAAGGACTTCAGTGTCATGTAAGACAGTAATATTAAAGAATCATTTCAAATTCAAATTTGTAAACCAAATGGACCTTGCGAGCTATATGTCACTGAATCCATGTTAGTCCAACAAGATACACTTGTCAAACATTAGAAAGTTTGTAGATCCAAATAATCCTTTTGTCACACTTATCTAAAATGATTACCAATGAATCAATCCATACTCCATAAGGCCAAGCTTAAATCCTTCACTTTCCTGTAGTGTTGTATAGAAGAAAGCATGATAAACTGTGCATGCTCTGCTGACAGCTGACAAGGCCCACTGAGGGATTATTCTGGGATGATTATACTAAAGTGTAAATTGGCCAACTTACAGTGCAGACAGACCAGTGCAATTTGATGGGAGCAAAACCTTCAACAAGCAAGGTATGCCTTCTGTTGGTATGGCACCTGTAAGATGCAGTTGCATAATCATTACACACAGTACAACTCAAATGTGCAAAACCTTCACAGCATCAAAATATCCAGACCAAATTAAACCAACCAATTTGTGTTGCTGTCCCCAAATGCAAAGGCTGAGGTCTGTTTTCTGAAGACACGGTAACATTTCTAAATTTAACTTCGTTGTCAAGTCCATAAAGCTCCTTTACCTAAAAACAGAAAGAAACTGAAATGAAATAGAACAGTTTCTCATTAACTTTTGGATATTAGCCCAACGTGAATGTAGCACTGAAGAAAACCTTAAACAGAAGCTCAGGCACCAGATCGCCTTCCATCCATTCAAAGTTTCTGGAATTACATTCCCCCCACAATAAGCCTCCCTCGCCATATTCTCCCCAGCGGAAAGTGCCTAAAAACTTCCACATGTCAAATTATTGCAATAAATAATGGCTATTGTTGTCAAGAAGATAACAACTGTCTATTACAACAACAAAAATGAATAAACATGTACATACATAGAGAAGAATGTCAGAATAATCTCAAAATACTGTAGTCTACTGCAATATTTCCTGAGTATAGCAATCCTTCATTCCTCCACCTTAGATTCTCTAAAACATTTTATGTAAGGAAGATTAGCAACACCGCTATCACGCAGCTAATATCCAATGTGTTCTCCTGATTATGCAACTCAAGTTTTTTCTGTTCTGTTTATGTACAGCAACTTTTCACTGAGCCGACAATCTGATCTTAAAACCACCCTCCTGATGCTTGCTGCCAGCAATATTGTCACAAACAAATACATCCTACATGTGACATGAAATCTGTCATATTGCAGAATATGGTACAGAAACATAGGGCAAGATTGTTCCTCTCCAGCAGTACAAAATTCAGATAACCAACACAAACGGGAAAAACTGATGAATATCCCAAAAGGGAGGGATGCTGGTCAACAGTTTTATAAAATTAGGCAGTTTTTAAACAACAAAGTTGTAGTACTCAGCAGTTCTGTCAAGAAACTACTTAGGGATATAAGGGAAAATAAAAATATTCGGCCAAAACAGTAAAGGCTAGTGCTACGTTAATTCAAGGGGCTTTTGCTTGTTTAAGTACTGTCCAGATGCCTTTTATCATCTTTGGAAGGAACAACTGAATAGTATACCAGTTCACTCTTAGGCTTTGATTTTGTTGTGTTTTTTTTTTTTTTTTTTTTTTTTTGGGGGGGGGTAATGGGTAAGAGAAGGGGCAGAAAATTCATAGAAATTTTAAATTTCTACCCCAAAAGAATTTCAAATTGTCATCCATTATCTCCCCCACTTCCCATCACCCCCTCTCCCGAAACAAACCAATAGAGTAGTCAATATTGACTGGATGCTCGAATAGAGGCATCAAACGCATGAAAACCAAAAACATTCTGTTAGATATGTATATTCCAAACAATTCTTTAACAGATTTTCTCATACCCTAAGGAAATAAGCTATGCCACTTGACACTAGCATACCTTCATATATGTCATCATTTTCTCTTCATCCTTTTGTGATAGGCACATGATAGTGTGCACAGATTCCCATCTCTTTGTAAGATTATTAGACAAGCTATTTGGCACACGATAGTGTAGGACCTGTTTGTTTATGTTTCTTCCAAAACCAAATAATTTTTTTTTTTTTGCTTTCCCACCAGAATTTCAAACACTATCTGAGTTTTGAAAAATTATGAAGAAACTGCATGTAAATCTACATGTCAACATTTGTATACTGAAGTTTCAGGTGTTTTAGGTTAGAAAAAAAAAAGTTGAAAGTACATCAGCCACAAGATTTAGATTAAGCAAAAAGCAGAAGTCTATCCAGACATGCCCATATGCTTCTGCTAACGACATGGCTTGCTGAATGAAACCACAAAACAAACACATGTGAAACTCAAGTTATGAAGAAAAGAATTCGGACCAAGCAATGCATCATTGTAAAGGACAAAAAATTTCATTGACAAAACAAACAGGGACCCTGAAGATGCACATAGCTCAATGAGTGCTTTTAAAATTATATTCTTCAATAAGTTAAGAACAAGGTCTAACCAGATGAATTCTGCCTCAAGGATGTATGCAGAAATAAATGGTGGTACTGGCAAGTTCGCAGTTTTGTAACCAGGGCCTCTTCAGTTAGACCGTCCTCCAGCGAATATGTCTTCATAGTCTCTAAAACTAGAATCATGGAATATCCTCTAGCTGACCGAGATAAACCTGAATTTTTAAATATAAGGAAAAGTGAGAACTACATTACCTTTCATGCCAATTGCTGTGCATAATGCCAAAGCAAAAAGCATTCATCCAAGAGAGAAGTCACACCACAAAGGGAGGACAAAGGAAAGAGAAAGAACATGCAGGTTATACATACAAACAGCATTGCATCATAATTGCCACTCATTCCAGGATGTGAAGAAATCACTGCCTTAAAAACATGATTTTTCTGTACATTTACCAGTATCTCAAATTATGGGCCTCTCAAGGAGAACCCCAACATCTATGAGATAAATTGCTATAAAGATGGGTAGAAAAGCACTTAATGGCACAATCCCACATTATCCAAACAATATGGCCTCTGGATCCAGTAACTAACGCATTTTTTTCAACACAAATAAACTTATGAATCTGATGAATACTTACATTCTTCTTAACGAACCAAACTTTTATTAAATGGAAAAAGTTTGTTCAGGATTAAAAAATTATTGGTCAATTTATCAAATGGTGGTATTCCAGTTTTTGAGAGAATTATTGTGCTGGCTTATATGACTTAGGGGTTGCAGAACAGGCTCCCAATGAGATATGAGATCATAAGTTCTTCATCCAAAATCTTCATATGCTACTTATGAAGATAGTGATAGTCGTTCATTTCTTCAGTCTTGCTGTTTTTAAGCAGTATAGGAGTCATGCTCTGTCTCACTTAGCAGTAGTAGTGAAGTATGTCTTCTTCATCTCTTCTGATATTGCATATTTCAATGGACCAAAACAGTTTCTCTTTTAATAATGCAGAATAATAGATACGTAGGTTATGTGCTTATTGACCATCTATAAAAAAAGTAGCTTAAGAAACCATGGAAAATTGAGGCTTTATGCTGCAATAAAGGCTAAAGGTACCCAAGAATCGTAGAAATTGTAACAATTGACTTTATGGAAGGACAAGTAACACGCGCTTACCAATAACTGGCATTGGCTCTGGAAACTCCAAATCATGATCAATACCAACAAGCCCATATACATAGGGACTACCAGGATGAGCATGCCTAAAGACAGAAAAAGAGTGAGGAGAAGAATTTGCACATTGAACATTGAGAGACCAAGAATAGATGATGAGATAGCAAAGGATACTATTGTATACATGGATGGGCCCACTCATAAAGGCTTCATTAAATTTCAAATTGTAAAATACTTTTACTCAACAACACGTATCAAACAATATATGACTATATCCTTTGCTCGCTCTGGGGATTACTCAACATCATAAGGAAAAGGAGAAGCCCCACTCTCTCCCATCCATCAGCAAACTCTTTTTTTACAGCAAATCATCAGCTTTGACATAATATCAGCCTATGGTATGGACAGCAGAATGTGAGTACTTATCTCAAGTATAAAATGGTGTAACAAATTTTGTTCAGCTGGCTTCAATCAGTCAGTTAGACATTTGATCAGCAGAGTACGAATAGCTATCTTAATTTAAGGTTGCCCAAGTTGACAGACACTTATTATCATATCATCCTAAATTAGAACTTAGGATAGCTGACTTTTGTTTCTTTCCTGTAGTTCTCATTCGATAAGAGATTAGGAAATCCTGTGATAATTAAACTTTACTCAATGATGAAGTGTACGAGGGCAAGCAACAGTATTTAATCTCTCTTTGATTGATCAATGTGTGATATTCCGAATCCTCATTATATCCAACCAAATGTGTATGGGAGCATCATAGTTTACAATCTCCGTGACATCCTTCTTCACTTCAATATCCCTAGTGGATGCGCACCTCCCATTCAGGTAAAGCATAGGAAAATTTAGCTGAAACCCATGGCTATGTAACCAGCAACCTTCTACTCCAGTTTTAATTCTATTCACAGCTGGTCTCTATCCACCTCAAGAAAAGAGAAACAAGAAAACTAGCCTAAAAAGATGTCCAGAATCTAATGCAGATCCTTGTTGTACAAAAGAATAACACCACCACTACTGCCAAAAGCTGTTAAAAGTCAGAAAGAAACCCTACAAATGCTTCTACTGGCTGCCTCTCATATAACTTCCTAATCATCTGTTCTTGGATATAAATAAATTTTCTTATCCACACATTCAGACATAACTTGGTGAATACTTACTCTTTTTCCTATACCAAATTTAATCTGAATTAAACCTTCTATAAAATGCCCGCACATCTACTCAAGCATCTCTACCTCCAGCACACTCATTTCACAAGTACAACGGAACAAGATTGAATGAGAAAATTTTATCCAAAAGATCACTAAATCACTCTGCACTTACCCTGATATAAAACGACTCTTCCGACATCGAGCTTGAGTTGGACCCTGAACTTCTTCTACTATGCACTGAATAAACCAAAGCCAGACACTTCAATGAAAAGTCAAACCAAGGCAGGTATATATTACATAGCCGAGAAACATATGCTTTTCATACAACTTTACCAATATACATACAGACATCTGAAGATGGACTACTAGGAAAGAAAAGAACAAAACATAGTTCAAGCAGCAGCAAGCAGCAGATATGTGAGGCACGATCATGAAGGCTAAACAAGTTGGCATTGAAGATCATGAATCACCAACTAGAGGTCATAGATGAAATCACTGAATTTCCATGTCCTTTTGCAATTGAGATGTAGCCTTTTGTTTCAGAATTTGTTAAAAAGTGCCCCTAAGACACTAAACAAGATGTGTTAATTATGCTTTGAAACTTATGGTTTTAGTATGACATGCGAAATAGAAAATAATTTTCTATCTTCAATGTTCTCTAATGTGTATTTAAAATTGTTCTTATGTCTTTTTATTATTAGGTGCCCTTTGGGCACTTGTTAACAAGACCCTTTTTTCTTTCACCAAGTTCTTCTCATGCCTCTGCATTCGAACATCACATTTGGACACATTAAATCAGCAATCAAAATTTTCAAACAAAAAAGCACTATCATATGAACATCAAGCTATATAATCGTAAGACACCTGAAAGCTAGGTCAACTGGATCAGAAGTCTAAATGCCATGCCTTGAAATCATATAGTAAAGTGAAAATATAGAGGGAAAAAGAATAAGCAGAAAACTGGTAAAGATTCAAATACTAACAAAGTCTGATCCAATGGGCAGACCTCTGCTAGACATGGCCCATGTATGAGAGATGGCTGATAATTCTAGGCTTTTAAAACAATTACCAGATGAGATTTACAAGTACATCCATGGCAAGCATTTGGGACTTCCATGCCTCGTCTGGAGAAAAATCCCCATAGAATATGGACCATTTGGACGTGAATTATTGACCATGAGCACAGCAGTATTATTTAACCATGCCAATGGAATGAGAACCACGACTAAGTATTGCTCTTTTATTTATTTGAATTGGCCAATTATATATATATATATATATATATATATATATATATATATATATTATATATATATATATATATATTTGGTGCATGATGAGTCAATTAATAGTGGCATAGTTCATGGTGACATAAACAAGATCTTGTTTTGGGTTTATCTCAAAATGAAAGTCAGCTACTTCTTTATATGAAAAAAAGAGCTTAAGTTCAAGAACATGATAGCAGAGTCTGCAAACTATGCAATCCGAGACCATGTCATGCAAGAGCTATAGGTAATAAACATATGAAAATCATGCAATCAGAAAATAAATCTGGATATCCAAAACAACCCCCCCCCAAGCGCCGCCCTGGGGGTGGGTGGGTGGGTGGGGCGGCGGGGTGTTTTGCTGGAGGCATGACTCGATATAGGGAAAAAGACAAGAACAACAGCACCATGATCAAATATCCATAACAACAGTAAAAATCCACTAGACTGAGGAACGGTTTCCTTAGGCACATTGAGTAGCACAAGAGAACAAAGTCACTGATTCTTACCACAGAAAAGCCATTCCGAGTGAGGTCATCCAGAGTTTGTCGAAGATTCTGCAAACAAATCATTTTCAAAATCAATTGAATTCTTTTTTTCAGAAAAAAATCAACAAAAATGAAAGACAAAATGAACATCCATAACAATTGTGCTATGCCTGCAAAACTTCATACAGAATCTTCTTAAACATCAAAAGTAGTTTTAAGGAAGAGTATCATGATCAAGAAGTAGCTGTGATAAGCAAATCTTTTTATCTATTAAGTGCTTGGATTTGTTCCATCCAGTCCAATTATATGACACCTAGAAAGCACAGGAGGTTTAATTCTGCTCCATCTGTTCTGAGATTGAATATATTAGCCAGTTCTTTTCTTAATAAAGGAAACTGCAGTAGGATTACAGGGAGTTGCAATAATCTCTTTGATTTGTATTAGATGCTGCATGAATGTCATAACCCATGTAAGATTTTATGGGACCACTACCAGCTGTTCTAAAATCTTAAAGGTGTGATTTGTTATTAGCCTAAAGCATGGAAATATTCAATTGGGGAGGCAAATAGGGGCATGGAAGATGTGATCAAGATCTCCTAGCTCTGATACCATGTAAGATTTCATGGGACCAATGGCAATTATTATAAAAGCTTGAAGCTGTTAGATGAAGGCATGGTTTATTTTTTAAATGTTCTAAAAACCCAAAAGGGAGAGTGGCTTGGATGGCACCATTTCCTTTTATTTGGATGGGCATAAAGGTTTTAAGGGTTATAGCAAAGACATCCAACATGGGTACCTGCAGCATAGATCACCGGGTACACAGAATAAAAACAGACACACAGAATGGCCCTTGTGTAAAATGGGGTACAATAGAGGTAGCCTTCTTAGTTTATGTTGTTGAAAACAAGATTATTTTAACTTCTTTTTAGGAAAATAATCATACCAATGTACTTGATGCATAGCTAAAAAATTAGCATCACTTATTAAAACAAGAAACTCATAAATAAGTATATGCTCAGAACTTAAATTTGTAAATTTGTTAATATTTCATCCAAAATGTTGGGAACATTGATAATAATTAACAGCATTACTGGCGTAGTCTCTTTTTCTATTTTTCCTTTATTTTATAGCATCCTTGACAGAATCCAGGTCTGCCCATTTTAGTGCTTTGAATTGTTAATTTCCCATTGAACAAGCATTTCAAATCAAGGATCACTCTGAAATAAGTATTTAAGTATATCATATTAACCATGTTATAAGTCCACTAGGCCGTCAATAAACTTCAACAACATTCACGTTGAAGTTGCGTGCGAGACCAGTAGTTCTAAAACTTAAAGTGTCAGAGAAGAGAACAGCTCGCTTTATAATTTATATCTTAACATTCAACACACAGGAAGGCCAGTAGAATGACCAAAGCCCCACGTGTCTAAACCTGATAACTGATGGTGGAAGACTTTGTAGAAACCAATAATGTGTAAAGAAGTGAACTTCATAAACAAGTGAGAAGGAAGTATGAAGAATCAAACTTGAGACTATTGGCTTTGCTATGCATCTGTGTGCATGTTGTGTGCCAAAATATTTTTTCTAAAAGCTTCAGCTATTACAGAATGGTAAAGAAAGTTAGAAATCCCATCCATGGTGTTTCCATTGTATGGAGCGTCTACGCTCGAGCAGAAAGGTAAAATACAAGGAACTCAGATGGAGAGAAAAAGAAAAAGTTACGATGAGAACAAGTTTTGATGAGATGACCTAAGATGGCCCTAGTATGATCATGCTGCTCTTGACACCAAGTCATTTTGCTATCAAAGAAGATGTCGCTTTATTTTAACACTAGATATCTATCGTTAAAAATTCCACAATCACGCAGAGAGCATGACCATTTACGTATCAGATAAATAGCAAGAAAAGTTGAATCATAATCCCAAATTATATGCTATAATGGCCCATCAGCAGAGGAAAGTATCTAGCAAGCCAAAATTGATAACGTCAAAGACATAAAAAGACATGCACATACAATAAAACAATACCATGACAGGGCATCCAGCCCTGGGAATGCTATCCGAGCGCAAGCCACCAAAAGGATTCAGACCAGCATATTCAACAAGAATACAAGCATCTATCCCGATTGCCTCATAAAAATCTCCAACCTAAGGGAAGAAAATGATCAAATTATTGTCATGAGAAATGCCAAACGGGTTATTGCATTTCAACTTGAATGGCACCACAAGCACATTTAGGATATGAACATACTCTGCATAGCAAAACTTCTCGAGGAAACTTTGACTTGAACTGCAATATTTCCGAGTTTAGCGACCCTTCTTTTAGACTACATAAAACACAACCGGGGTAAATATCAACTTACTCTTAGATCAACCAGAAGTATCTATCAAACCATCAACAAAGACGAGGAAATATATTCATTTATCTGCCAGTGCAAACTTGAATAAGAAAAAAGAAAAATGTTGTGTGATCTGGACATCAATTAATTCCAAGCAAATGGCAGGACATATCCAGTAATGTCCCACAAATCCATGAAGAATTGGTTGTCTTAATTACCAAGGTTCTCCCATTGAGAAGATTCGTTTGATCCATAGATAGTGCATATGCACACTTTAATTCACAGCAAGCCTCAAAAGCATAGAAAAACGGCATATCAACACTTCCACTCAACTTGAACTGAAATACTACGGTCACAGCTTCTTCCTACATGGCTAAGAAAAGTTTATAGTAACTTATGGATACTGCTCACTAATTCACGAGACTCAATGATAGGGAATTTAATTGATGATAGACAGTAAGAATAACTAGCCCACTCAACACGTGTAAATGAAAATTGACAATGGATGATCTCAAATATGAATTATTGAAGGTGCAAAAGGCATTAGGGTTGTATAACAGTCTAAAGAGTCCGCTGGAGATACTTTCTTAGAACCAAAAATAGGATCCCCTGATTTTGCCCATTTAACCACCATGTTTTATTTTGAGACTAATCCACTCAGTACAAGAAACAAAGACCTGCTTTTTTCCCAATTATAATAATTTAACTCATTTATACTTTTTGGTCTTCCCCATTTATATATTACTTAATTTACCAAAAAAAAAAAAAAAAATTTACTCATCAACCAAGTTGTCTACACAAGCCTATCAACATGTCACTGGTCCATGTTTAATCACCAAATATAGAAATGGAGAGTCAAAACCTTGCTGGTATCAAATTTCCACATGCAGAGAGCTAAATAGGCTCAAAAGCAGCGAATGCATATGATAAACGTTGCTAGTGAAATATGGCATTTTTGTTTCTGAAAAAACAGTTGTGACCAGGCAAACGTAAAGTGCATGACTTAGAATCATGAAAAATCACCTTCCATTTTTCAAATTAACATTAACACCTAGCAAATTGGAATATACAAGCCTGCTGACCAATTGGACCGTGGAATGCTTCCTGCAAATCTGCAACCTCTGCAGAAAAAGATATAACACAATGGGAATCATTCTCTTTAGAACAGGAAGGAAAAACTGTACAAGCCACTGAGAAAGAAACTCCAAGCTCGTATTCGATATAATGATGCTTCAACCGGCAAACCTCTTTCCACCATTGCATGTGAGAAATGTATTTGTCATCAAGGATGTCATCAGATGTTTTTCTTTTCTTGGTAGATTTTGTGCTTCCCTTCAAAGTCTTCTGGTTTCGGTAACATCGGATTTGCAAAAGCTGTCTGCTTCGGTGTGAATAACTAGAAAGTGCAGTTTGAAACAGAAACAGAAACAGAATTAACTCATCTTGAAGTTGTGAATTTATAGCAAATTCATGCATAGATCCTATTGCCATGCAGACTACTAGTCAAATCAAGATTCATGCCAAAAATGGATCCCATTCTCCACTGAGAACCAAGAACCAAGGTCACAAGAGTCAACTACTAAATTCAATAACCTTGTGGTATAACTACAGTTAGTGAATAATAGGACGACATTTGAAACCAGAATATAGAATGATGCAAACTCTAGTGCGGTCGGTGATTTGAAACTGATTAGGTGATTACCCACATGATAACATGCTAGAATTGAGGATTAATGCTGCACAATGTCCAATTAAGTCCATGAAGAGAGTAAAGGGATGCGACAACCGCAATTCAACATGTGCCCCTATATTCCCAGTTAACTAGAGAGCGACCGAATGAACAATGAGGCTGGCATTGCATTGCGATGTCCATTCAGCTTTCTGCGGAAAACCCACGTCTCCACAGCAGAAGGCGCTACTTTCGCTACGACTCTAGTCCCGTGAGAGCACGCCCTCGTCAACCGCAGGCGCTTGCCGAAACACTTCCAAACGAACAACAGTTACCGAACCCAAAAAGGAAAGACAAAAACACACACACACACACCCAAAAACAGGGGTAGAGAGAGAGAGAGGTGTTACGAGGAGGGTGGCGGGGCGCCGACCGAGCAGTGCCTGGAAAGAGGCAGAGGAGGGCGGAGGAGGAGAGACAGGGACCGCCATTTGGGCAGCGAAACGACGGCGTTCCGGGTCGCGAGCCAGCACATTTTCGGTGGGGGGCGTCCCCCTTCGCTTCGCCCGGCGCGCTCTCGCCGCCGCCGCCGTCCAACGGGCTCCGGCGAGGGGACTCCGTTTAGGGTTTTACACGAGGGGGCCGAACCGATGAACTCCCCCACCTCCAGTCCCGCTCAGTCGCGCAGCTCCTTTCCCGCCACTACGGAACGAGAGAAGCTCAGACCGGAAGGCGAGAAGACAAAAAGGCTTTGCTTTTGCTGTATCTTCGGTCTCTGTCTCTGTCGTCCGTACGATCCTAGGAGAGGCTCGCTCACGTGCGACAGCGCGTGAGATTGTCTTGTCGGGGGACCTAATGCGATCACCGCCGTTGATTTATGATTTGATTTTTTATCTACCCGGAAACTTTTCAAAAATATACATGCCCATAAAGTTCCTTTTGTGGAGGCCATAAATTATTACAGAAGTTCTAAATATTCCTACTTTTAGATTAGAAACTCTGGCTGTCTTCGCTCAAGTCATCTTGGTTGCAGCAACATATATTGGTGTACTATATCCGGAGAAGAGGATTAATATCCAAAAAAGCTCTAAATTAGTACACGTGTAATAAATTTACTTAAAACTAATTTTTTAACCATAAAAAATCTCAAGATTATACATTTATAACTAATTTATCCCAAGTTAATTTTCATTAAATTGAATTGATATCACGAAAAATCGCAAAATTAGTACGCATGTGACATCGGAGGATAAAACCTCAAATTGGTATAAACACCAATTATCGCATTCATTTAACTCAGCGACTTGATAACAAGTGATAATATGATTTGCTTAAGAACGAATTATAAAATTTGCTAATTTTTTGTTCTCCTAAAAAAGAAAAACAATATCGACAAACAAGATCTACGCAACTCATCCTTTAATGCTAAAACTTTGGAAATATCCCTAAAAACAAAAGAGACTGTTTTCTCGATAAAAATTGACGACTTGCAATTATAGGCATGACTTCACATGCAAGCATTAATCTTCCTATATCTGTTCTATATAAAACGTCACATGGCTTGCAACTCTCCACCGATTTAAATGCTCGTGTCTGTTACCGACATGGTTGCCGTAACCAATCGAAGAAAAGAAAAACAAGGCATGGTCAACTTCGTACCGGTAAAAGTTTACATTCATCTTTGGATGGGTGTATTGGGTGGTTCCTTAAGTTGTGTTTGGTCAACGGATAAAAATCAAGATAAGATATATTTTATCCTATCTCGCGTTTGGTGGTTGTCTAGGATAGGTAAAGTCGGATATATACGGGATATAAACCGCATAAAAAAATTTGAGGGAATGAGATAAGGTCGGATAGGATTTATTTTATCCAAAACATAAAACTAAGCTTTTTTTTTGTTTCTCGTTCACCCACGACTCTCTATTTTTAAAGATTGAAAGCCTTCTTCAATAGCTCCCGATTCTCATAGAAATAAAACCCCTTCTTCCTCCGCAACAAGACCCGCCGGTCGCCCTCCACCCCTCCCAATCAATTCCCCCACCACAATGTTTTCCCCGCTTCGATTGCACCCCAGCCGCCGAGGCCACCGGCGCCCCGATCGTCCCTGTTGCCCCGGGTCCGAGCGGTCGTGGCCCGTTTCGGCACAGTGGGGATGCAGGGAAAGTACGTGAATCCTTTTGTTGTGTTTTTGACTTTTTTTCGTGGGTTAGGAGTGTGGTGTCCCTTTTTTTTTTTTTTTTGTTTTTTGTCTGCTTGCTGTTATGGTGGGTGGGATTGATTGAGGCAAATGTGGCTAATTGCTTGAGAAAATTGAAGCTTTTCAGTTTTCGTTTGAGCTCCAGAGGATGATTTTGGCTGGGTCCAGCGGTTTGGATCGTTGCAGTTTCCGCTTTTATTAGGGCGGCGTTCGCGAGCGCGGTGATTTCTACCGGAGGTTTTGACTGGCGGGGAAGAGGGAGTTGGTGGTTTGGCTAGGAGATTGGGGTTAATTGAGTGGAGGAAGAATTTAGCCGTGGAAATCGGAACGTGGGGTTGGCATCACCGTCCTTGTGCCTTGTTTTTCCTTTTTCTTTTTTTTTACGTGTTGAGTTCGATTGTTATGTAATGGTGTTGCAGGCTGCGTGGAGGTGATGCGGTGATATTAATCAGCGAGCTTAGTAAAGAAACTTTTAGTACGGGTCCGTAGTGTTCATCGATTGGAGCATTACGGCGTAAGCAAGATAACTTTGCACGTAGGTCCGTGAGGGACGTGAGGGATTGGATTGTTACGTGAGTGGGCGAACACTCTCGTGCTTTGCATCTATTGTTTTGAGGTTAATTTGTAGCGCATTTGCTGTTCTGTTAGTGTTTGTGTTGAGAATATCCGACTTTAAATCCGTAGTTCACCAAACAATTGATAGGATATGAAGAAATTCATGGATTTCTTATCCTATCTTATCTAGTCCGTTTAGAAATTCAGATGACCAAATGCAGGTTAATGACACTGTTTTGACTAGGATAGTGATGATCTATCAAGCGGGGCGCGACCCGTTTCATGCCTTGCTCGATGGAGGGACGGCCTGGGGAATTCAACTGTGCTGTAAAGCCCCATAGAAGGGGACGAAACTCTCGGCCAGCCCAAAAGGCCATCGTACCTCATTAACTTTGGAAGAAGGAAACCGGTTCAAAGGCCAAGTGATGAGATGTTTCAGTGGCTTCGTGGAGTAGATTTTAGACATTACCGTGTTGAGCTTTCGTCCTCAATCAAGTGGTCCATTTTGCACGTATGGTCTTAGCAGTGAGTTCGCTAGTTTACAGAGTTCGAGTCGGAATCTGGAGTGTCGGGACTTGATCAATCAGATGTTTATATTCCAATATCAAGGCAGCCAAAATGCCCACCGGCTAATTACTCGCCACTCTTGTTCTTCATGATTGATGCTTGATTCAGCAACAGTTTTATGTTCACTATTAGTTTTATGTGCTGTATTCCTATTCCTTGGCGTGATCCATGGCGCACAAGTCTCGACTCGTTTGATATCGTTTTCACTTATCAATTATATCCACATTACATCTTTTCAGCAACTTCTTTTTCATGTCGGGCACTTGTTTCGTGTTTTCGTGCCATAAGTAATATGTCTGCAGCTCCGATGGCCCACTGTCGATTTTTGAAAGACAATCACACGCTTTTGATCTAGATAACACTTATTTTTAGGTGCTTTACCATGACCATATGCTGCTTTCGGCTGCAGACCGGTTTGATGGACTGCCAATAAGCTTAGACAGCGATGCGCCAATGGTTCCCTGGCAGGATCAATACTCAAGTGGAAATTTGCTTGCTGAAGGGACCCGAACAGGCATCAACCAAAGTTGTGACCTTTTCAGCGGCTACACATGGGAAGGAAAGTTTTCTCGCGCCCTGGGGGGCTTCAGACAAGGTGAACCAGACCATATGGAGCAACACATCCTTATGGATCAAGATTGGCATTTTAAAGGTTCTGCTACACAGAATAATCCTTAACAACATGAACATCTTCAACAACCGGTGCATCCATGTAGGACATGTCGGTCTCTAACCTTACAAGTACAGCAGATCTGTGATCATTGATATGCTTCTTCCCAGCCAAAATATAGTGCTGAGCACCTTTAATGGAAGGCAACCCCTGTTAAGGAACCAACCTATTTCTCTGCAATGAAGAAGCTCTCACCAAGTACCAGACCCAGTGTAATCCAGACAATTCTAACTCTTGAGACGATTAACAAAGAGATGACTCATGGATTGGAAATCTCAGCAGGTTTTCATATAAGTCATGGCATCAGGACTGACCTCGTGTGCATATTGCACTTGGCACCATCCGAGCTATTGATAATGAGATTAACAGCTCCAGTAACTGAGGAGAGCTTTCAAATCCAATTTCACACCAAGTTCTCAAGCCAAGGTGCACAAACAACAAGAAGATGCGTGTGCTGTGATTAGAAGCAAAGACAGAGGAAGCCAAAGACCAGCTTCATCCTCTCAAATGAGCTAAGCCGACACGTGTGCGCATAAACTAGATCACAAGCTTTGTTTTGCCGGAGTGAGCGCAAAAGTCATTGGCTGTGAAGATTCCTCACTTTGCAGATACAAAATGTTTTGAGCTCAATAACAGCAGAAGCGAAGAGGAGCAGATGTAGACGAGCAGATAACCAGATGGGGAAAAACCATGAGCAGTGACGAAATGAGTAGCGAAATCGTGCCGTTTGAGCCGATAATCGAAAACCTCAAAAGACAAACATGTAAAAAGTCTTAGAATACTTCAAACAAAGTAACAATACGACTGCTAAAGCAACATAAGCATAAAAGCATCAGAACATGGCAAACAAAGTATGGAAAACACCTTCAAAGTTTCTGTAGCTGAAGAGACCGAGCCAATTACATGTGGCATCTATGCACCCATTGCTAAAATACTTGTAGAAGCCATGCCAATCCAAGTTCCTAACTACTTCACTGTCAGGACACCAACATACGTAACTCAATCCTCAAACCAGGCTACATAGCCGAAGGTTCAGCAATTAGCAACTCCATTTAATATAAGCCATGCGCTTCTACCAAGATGCAGCCTTAATCCCTGCAGAAATGAAATAAATATTATACTCCTTGAAAGGCATGGAATCTAAACCTTGACATACTGGAGAAACCCAATGCTCTAAGCCTACTATTAAGGGGTATCATTTATTGGAATGCACAAGAAAAAAAAGAAAAAAAGTAGAACCTGACAAAGACTGACAACCCAAGTCATGTTCCCCAAGTAACGTTCCTAGATAGTTCTCTAACAGCTAGTGGTTCTATTACCACGGGACTGTCACAAAGTAAAAGTGTCTACTGGTGAACTTAAGGCCTACCCATTGGCATAAGGGGAATCACGAGAAGCACGGCGCTGCGGAGGGGAACGGCTATAGCTGCGGTCACGTCGAGGAGGTGTGATGCTGCGGTCACGTCGAGGAGGCGTGATGCTGCGGCGGCGCAGAGATCTATCCCGGGGGCTGTAGCTCCTGCAATTTTATGCAGGTTGGATGAATATACTCACATAAAAGAAAAGGCCAAATGTACGGACAGCAAACAAAACATGTAGAACAGAAAGTTCTATAGGAAAAATCAAAGTATGACACACACTATGTTCTATCAAAAAGAATAATCACCATTGTGATCTTATTCTCCTAATCTTGTTCAATTGGAGACTTTTACCATAAAACACAAACAGCTTTTATATACTGTAAAGCATGGAAAGAGTAGATCATAACATAGATCATAACAGAGCACAAAATGAACTAGAAGCAGTATTAAAAACCTAGATGACTGTTCTTAAAACATGTGGCCAGCAATGGCGATTTTACCAAATATCAACCACCACACTTTGCACTTCAGGGGTCAAAGCCATGGGGTTGGACATCTCAATCACTAAGCTAGCTGCATTAGACAGATGCATCAATCAAATTTCATTTTTTACAGTTGAATACAAAAAGGCCAAGATCCATGCTAACTCTGCATATCCTTTCCCCGTCCAAAATCTGCTAATTCTTCCTCTCTCAGCATTTCAGTGGGTCATCTAGAAGCATTATTTCATTCCTCAATCTTTATTTCTATTTTTCATTAGTCGATTTCCATCCCCCTTTTGATTATCATGGTACAACCACTGCCATAAGAGCGAATCAATCAGATTGAAAGTTTTGTTTTTCTCTCAAAGAGTTATTTCAGTCTAGCTTTGTTTCCCATTACCATAGTTGAGCTTTTTCCCAAATGAGAACTAGAATGGACATTTCAATTTAAGTATTGCCAGCAAATATCATCTGAACACAAGACACTGGGACCCCATCAAGCCCATTCTACAAAAAGCTAAAACATCATCAAATGATTGTCAGCAGAGACAATCCTGTTAGAGTGAAAAATAGAGCGTTGACATTAAGGAATGAAACTAAAACACATTGCAGCATAATCAGAAAATTAAGCCAATCACAAAAAATAAATAATTCAACAGACCTTCTCCCATAACTGGGGCTCCTACGCCGCCTAGGACTGGGGCTCCTATGCCGTCCACTTCCCAAGCCTCTTGAACCAATGCGCGAGCGACACTCTCTGGCAAAATGACCTGGCTCCCCACACTCATAACACTTGGAGTCCTCACCTCCGCCAAAGCCACGTCCACCACGCCCACCGCCACGGCCTCCACCACCCTTGTTGTGAGAGACTTCCACACGCCAACCATTCTTTCCTGTATATACAGCATTAATACATGGAGATTCTCAAAAGACACAAGCACGTCATAAGTGGGATAATAATGTAAGTAAGATTAAACTGTAGAATCACCAAAGGATGTCCATCATGCTCAACTTCACTTTTCCTTAGTAAATTAATTAAATATGCATTGCTGAATTTATCAATTCCTCCTTAGTCTGTTTCAAACCGAGTCCAATGACACACTCTAATATTTAAAATGCCCAAAAATTACCAGCTCCTTGACTATATGAAGAAGTGAAGAACAATAAATCACAGATCAATGCATGATGAAGACAGAGATGGTTTATTGAAAAGGCTCTCCCAGTATAAGATTCGAGTATGCAAATAACATTTCTAAAACAGCAGTCAACTAAATAAACAATGTCTGAGCCATCGTAACTAGACTAATGTCTGTAACCAAGCTTTCATTCATAGATCATTTATACATGCTCAGATTTTCTTGTCAAAAAGGTTTTATTTTTTAAGCATGGTGGTAGTAGCATTTCAACCACAGTTCTCTAAACAGACACTTCAGCTGCAGCTTGTTTAATTCGCCGGAAAATACAGCTACTCCCCAAATGAAAAAGTCTATACCAGTCACCTGTACAAACTATCCCAGTAAAGATCACAGAAAACAATTGCCATATGAAATTAACAACTTGTGAGTGCATACAATGGAAGAAAATTTGAGAGATCTGAGCCAGAGACGAGGGCAGGTCAAAGAAGACGTCATACAAAGAGGGGAAAAGAAAAGGATATTTTTACCGACCATCCAATGAACGAATAGCATCTAGAGCATCTCTTCGATCATCAAACTCGATAAATGCATAACCCGGCGGCCTCCGAGCAACCCAGACACTGCATTCATACCACCCAAGAAATCAAAATCTAGCACTGCATCAATCAGCAACACTAAACAGTAGACAAAAATGAAGGGTTTTGCGCAATACCCACAAAACCCTAACCGATAACGAGACAAACAGAAATAGTCAGCAACGAAAAAGGAGGAAACCCAAGCAGAAAAATCCATCCTTTAGGTCAGAATCACCTTCTAAGAACACCGAAAGTACGGAATTCGTCCTCAAGATCCCTCTCCGACACCCGCGGGTCCAAATTCCCGACGTACACTCGGGACATTGCAGCAGCCACCAGCTTCAAACCTCCACAGCCAAAAAAGCGAACAAGATCACCAAAAACAAGATCCCAAAACCACGGCAAACCACCTCCCGAAGCAAGCACCCAAAGAAGGAAACGACAAGAAAAGCAAACACCAAACAGATTCAAGGGTCGGAACGAAGACAAAGCAGCAGCTCAAGCACGAGACACGACCGGACATTTCGCTTTGAGTTCGAGACCAACGACCGTACCTAGGATTCCGAAATGAAACGGACCGCGCGAATCGAGGCTTACCTCTTCAGAGATTCTCTCGACGATTTCGAAGGGGGATCGACTGCAAGTTTGAGCGCTTCTTCGATGTCGCGACCTCGGTGAAGAATTGACGAAGCTCGGCGAGTCTCCTCTGGAGATGTCGGCTCGAGACGAAGACGTTGGGCCTCGTCACGCTCTGGGCCTGCCTCGGTTTGAATGTGGATATGGGCCCTTGGAGGGCTCGACGCACCGGGCCTGTTTTTGTTTCAAGGGCTTCATATTATGGCAATATGTATAGGTATGTATCTCGAGGACTCAAGAGAAGAGATATGAAATAAAGATCTCTGTCCGAGCAGTGCATATGGCTTTTTATTGAATAGGGCTCGAATGACCAAGCTTTTTGAATCGACGTGACGCCAGTGTAGAAATCGATGTTAAGTGGTTATGCAATTGCCAGATCACCGACAGCAAGGATGCTTATCGATGTCCACAGTACGGTCACCGATGTACTATGACAATTGGTCAACAATTGACATTCAGATAAATTTAGATAAGTGTTGAATGAAGAAACTGAAGAGGTGAAGATGTCGATTAATGGTTAAATCTAGTTATGATCAAGAAGTCATAATTGCTTGTAGATAATGCCAATGTGCAATCATGGAGAGTGATCGTGGAGCCTAAAATTGTGGAGATGTAGCTAAGCAGTGGCAACTGAAGAGTTTGTATCCACTTGTAAACAAAGTCAGACGTGAAATCATAGAGTGTGATCATGGAGTCTGATATTATGGAGATACGGTTGTAACCATTAATCTAAATATTGGAACCACTTACCCCTTATTAATTCACCTATAAAGTCTTACGTGATCAAATCTCCAAAGAAAGTATGAAAGTTTTTCCATGATATTAGAATCTTACGTATTGAACGCTAGCAATAAATGAGTAAAACATAGACACCTCCACATTATGGTTTTCAATGCTTTGATCGCTTGATTTTGGATGTTGCATATTTGGGGTTCAAGTCACTACATGTCCTACTTAGCATGACTTGGCACGATGCTTGCCACCCTATGCATGGGGTGGTACTCGGTATATGTGGACAAAGCGATTGATTTATGATCATGAAATTAATTAAATAGAGAAAATTTCGATATCCATTATTATTTGTAAGTGAAAGTATTGAGGTATGGTTCATACAAGAAGGCATGGGGTCCAATTCCTCGATGAACGTCGCGGTCTAAGGTTAGTCCGACAGGGTTGTAGGAGAAGTGCCTTCGTGATGCCATAGGACATTTATAATTTGAGGTGCATATTTTATTATTATTAGATTTGTGCTCATGAATAACTATCGATTATATGAATAATCTCTTTTTTTAATAGTTAAGGGTTATAATATATAATACAATGTGTTAATTATGATGGAATTAGGATAAAAAATTTTGGTGTCTCAATTTTTTCTTAACTCGTTTTTGTTCTTTATTTCTTCTTGAGCGGCCGAATCATAACAAAATGAAGGCAAAGGAAAGGAAGATAGACATGGTTAAAGACCTCACGAGGACTCAGGAGCAATCTATGAAGATCTTTTCATCGCCCTCGGTCTTGGTCGTTTTTAAATTCGTCAATGCGCAAGTCGTCGAGCAGATGACATGATTGCAAGAGGCCAAAACTATCAAAGTGAACGGTACAAATCGCTTTGTCTTTTTCTCGATTGTGTGCAGGAAGCAACTGATGCTGCCCTTAGCATTGGGGTCCTCCGCACATGAAAAAATCTCCGCGACATAATGTAGTATTTATTGGACATGGACAAGTCCTTAAACTATCCCGTTTATCGGAATCAACCCCAAACGTAAAATGGGGCAATGATAAATCGCCGAGGGCATTTTGGTTAAATCGCTTTGTCTTTTTCTCGATTGTGTGCAAGAAGCATTTGATGCTGCCCTGAGCGTTGGGGTCCTCCGCACATGAAAAAATCTCCACGACAAAATGTGGTGTTTATAAAAGTGCTTTTGTGCACAATTTTCTCTGTCTCTTCACGTGAAAAAATCTCTAGAACAAAATTTACTGTTTATAAACGTGCTTTTGTGCACAGTTTCCTCTGCCTCCGCGCACGAAAAACTCGCCATGGCAAAATTTACTGATTACAAAAGTGCTTTTGTGCACAATTTTCTCCGCCTTGTCGATGCCACATAAGTCTCGCCACGTGTATCTACTTTTGTCCATAATTTTCAAGTCGTCTCATGCTGACGTCACGTGGGTGACGTGTGAATCCTTCGTTAGGAGGGTCGGCTGGCTAGCTAGGGTTTTGCTCTTCAGGTTGTGTTGGATTTTCTTGGGTGCTCCTTCCTTGGAGATCCTGAGCTGGGACTCACAACGAAGTCAATGAATAGGCACATGACTAGAGTAAGCTATAAGTCATTGTCAATGGCTATAAGAAATGCTGTCAATAGTGGTTCACGCTAAATAGATTATATGATTGATGATTGTCGATAAGGATATTGATTAAATGAGTCAAAAATGAATTACCAATCAAAAGGCCGCAAAAAGATTGGATACTTAGAGGGTATCGGGATGTAGATATAAAATTTCAAATTTGAAATCACTAATGAGTGGGGCTACAAAGACCAATAAATCATGGAGCAAGAATGGATAAGGACATAAATAATCAAAACACAACTTTAAAGGAGCAATCACTTGAACAAGATCATGGTATTGTTAGAGTATGGGCACAAAATTCTCGAAGATGTAGAGACATGGAGACATGGCTACGACTACAGGAATTGCTCTTACATGGTTATGGCATGAACACTATATATACCATCATTAATCTACTGTAGAACTTGCAAGCGCACAAAAGAAAAAAATGTTATCTTGCAATTACTCTTCAATTGATGCATCGTAGTTTTAATTTCCAAACTCGTGTCATAGATTAAATTCTAGTGTGTTTTTTAGCTATAGGTTTCAGATTTCCGTCATCACTTAAATTCTAGCGTTGCCTCTTCATGTTCTCAAACTTTGTCATCAATTAATTCCAACATAATTTGTATACATTTAGTTCTATTCATAGTGGCTACATTCTCAAGTTTTGTCGATATAGTTTGTGTACATTCAATTCCTTTTAAAGTGAAGTTATTGATTATCTTATCAATAATAAAAGAATAATTTGCACATGATTGGTAATATCCGAGCCAGTGCTTACCTCAGTGAAAAATTTTCAAGCTCAATGAGTCCTCCAGAGATTTCGGCTCACCGGGCCTGCTTTGGTCTGAATACGTATTTGGGGCCTTTCATCTCTCTCGCTCAATCTCAGTATTAATCTTATCAATAATAAAAGAATAATTTGCACATGATTGGTAATATCCGAGCCAGTGCTTGTCAAAAAAAAAAAAATCTCAGTATTAATAGTTCTGACGTCACTCCTTCATCTCCCCCTTCTGCAAAAGCCGACAGATCGATCCTCTCTCTCTCTCTCTCTCTCCCCTCGCCCTCCAAACGTCCGATCCTCTTCCCCCTCTTCCTCCCTCTCTCCATGCGTTGATCCATCCAATCCAGCGGTCGATTTGTCCATCGCCTGCACATCGCACACGTCGTCTTTCTTCTCCCCCGGCTCGAGAATCACGTTGCCGCGAGTGGAGCCCGTGTGTGAGGGAGAGTGGAGCCCGAGTGGTCCATTAAGGTTGGCGGGTTTCGGGGCCTTATAAATGGCGGACAGGGATGGGTATCCACCAGGTGAAAGACGCTGCCTTTGTCTAGTGGGGAGAGGGGGGTACGAATGGAAATTATCACTATCTCAGATCCATAGTCACATCTAGATATCGCTATCGATTTTTTCAAAATTATCATTATAATGATCATTTAGAGGTTCATTATTTGAACCTACATCTTCACCAATACTTTTACTCTCATTAGGAACAACGACCTTCTGATATTGATAATTTTGAAGAACTTAACTGCCTTTTTTAGATGCGGAGCAAAATTGAAATTGAACTTAAAGTTGATCTCTTTTTTCAGGAAATTAGGCCTGTAAATGGATATGCACATGTTTAACAGCGACGGAGTTTCGATTTGTTAATCCTTTTTTGTCATTATTCAAATTTCTCAACATGAACTCATGGATTTACATTATGAGATGAACCATGGATGGGAATTCAACAAAGAACAAGAAAACAAGAACTCGCCATGCTTCTTTATTTCCAACACATAGCACACAGCACACAGCACACAGCACACAGTACACTGATGACACAACACAGGAACTTTCTTCTTTTCCTCGAAAGGAAGTGGCACTCCATGTCCTCAACGGGGCGACAGTGCTCGTAGCTCCCCTAAAGGATGGTGCATGAGTTCTCGCTCCCCAACTCATCAAGCTTGTACGTGCCCTTAAACTTGTCGTACAGCCGTGGCAAGAATTTGGTCCATTTATGCCCCTGCAAAATCGATACATGTATTCTCTCATGCCGTCATGGAAGTGAGATTATGTAGGAAGGAATAAGGATGAGACGAATTAAAGACAATTGAATCGGATTATGTCACAGTGATTCTGTCCACTTGAGGTGGTGATTTCGTGCGGTTGTGAGAAAGAGGGTTCTTACTTTGTCATTAGCTCCTTGCGCCATCCCAGGGGCGGTCCTTGCCTGCATGACATAGTGTTCATAGGTAAATACATACTTAAAGACAATTGAATCGGATTATTTCACGGTGATTCTGTCCACTTGAGGTGGTGATTTTGTGGGGTTGTGAGAGAGAGGGATCTTACTTTGTCATTAGCTCCTTGCGCCGTCCGAGGGGCGGTCCTTGCCTGCATGACATAGTGTTCATAGGTAAATACATACTTAAAGAGAATTGAATCGGATTATGTCACGGTGATTCTGTCCATCGGATTATGTCATGGTGTTCTGTCCACTTGAGGTGGTGATTTCGTGGGGTTGTGAGAGAGAGGGATCTTACTTTGTCATTAGCTCCTCGCACTGTCCCAGGGGCAATACTCACCTGCATGACATAGTGTTCATAGGTAAATACATACTTAAAGACAATTGAATCGGATTATGTCATGGTGATTCTGTCCACTTGAGGTGGTGATTTCGTGGGGTTGTGAGAGAGAGGGATCTTACTTTGTCATTAGCTCCTCGCACTGTCCCAGGGGCAATACTCACCTGCATGACATAGTGTTCATAGGTAAATACATACTTAAAGACAATTGAATTGGATTATGTCACGGTGATTCTGTCCACTTGAGGTGGTGATTTCGTGCGGTTGTGAGAGAGAGGGATCTTACTTTGTCATTAGCTCTTCGTGCCGTCCCAGGGGCGATTCTCGCCTGCATGACATAGTGTTCATAGGTAAATACATACTTAAAGACAATTGAATCGGATTATGTCACGGTGATTCTGTCCATCGGAATATGTCATGGTGATTCTGTCTACTTGAGGTGGTGATTTCGTGCGGTTGTGAGAGAGAGGGATCTTACTTTGTCATTAGCTCCTCGCACTGTCCCAGGAGCAATACTCGCCTGCATGACATAGTGTTCATAGGTAAATATATACTTGAACTTGAGCGATTACCTTTTTTCCTGCTAATAAAGAATTAGGTTTTCTTTTCTTTTCTTTTTTTGGGGTATGGCAGATGCGAATATCATGTCTGGGTTTTGTAAAACTCATTCAGCTTTCGAAAATCGCTTTACAAACCATACAATTATCTTCCGGACCAACTTACGCGAATCATGCCTATACATGTTGTCTATGTAGTCGGGGTGCAAATCTTTTTGAAGGAGAAGATAGTGCTTTTGATCTTGTCATTAGTTCCAACTCGATAAAAGTAAGGTGGACATTCCTCGTTGGAGGTAATTTTTTTGAAAATGTAAATTTTAGTAGAGTGTTGAATTTTCTGCATCATATATCCTTATGAAGAATCAAGATCGAACGTCTATTTAGATTAATTTAAACTACAATCTTTACCTCTTGACCGCGTACATCAGTACTAGGTTTGTCTATCAATAGGTGTTTATACTCGTCGTGGCTGAGGACGTAGGAGAAGGTTTTTAGTTCCTCAAAACTGAGACTTTTGCTGCCGTCCTTGTCCAGCTTTGCGAAGAGATTATCAGGGTTGAAAGCTTGGAGCCCGGCAACGCTCAGGAAGGTCTTGAACTCGTCGATACTTATGTCGCCGTCCTCGTTCTTGTCCATGTTGTTGAAGAGTCTCGTCGCCTCCTCCTTCTGGTCATCCGTCAAGCCATCGTAATGAGCAGATGCAGCCTCGCGAAGCTCTGCTATATCTATGTCTGCCAAGACGGGCTTACTTAGCTCGGTCGGCTCGGTCGGCTCGGCCTCCAGGTCCTCCTTCTCTCTCTCCTCTCCATCTCCACTGAATATTTTCTCCTCCTCCTCCTCCTCCTCCTCCTTTGCTGTATCTATGTCTGCCGAGACGGGCTTACTTAGCTCGGTCTGCTCGGTCGGCAAGGCCTCCACGTCCTCCTCCTCTCTCTCCTCTCTATCTCCACTGAATATTTTCGCCTCCTCCAAGGACTCGGCCATCCCTCTCCCCCTCTCTCTCCTTTGCCTTTCTCTTTGAGGATGTGTGCAAGTGCTGTTTCTGTGGAGGTTATTGAAGTATTTATAGAAAATTACAGTCGAGCGTTCCATGAGTTACACGCACAAAAGAAAGAAAGAAAAATATGTGAATGATTATTAGATTTTTAATGTGTGTACGATCAATGTGAATGCATGTGAAGCACACAGAGAGGAAGCAAAAAAATTCGTGGACTTCAATTTGGACGTACAAGTCCCTACATTTGCTAAGAGCAATCTTACATGGGCGAGCAAATCTTATTAAAACATTTTTATTATGTGAAAGAGTTAATTTTTTCATTGGATATTTAAAAAAAAAAAAACTTATAGTCCAATGCATGGATCCCACCGATTTCTATCTGATTGAAACTTTCTAATATTTTTATTGCCCCCATCTAGTGATTTGTTGGACATCTCATGAGTCACGTCAATTGATTAAATCCAAGCTTTTGGCATTTACGGATGATTATGACTAAGAATAGTTAAAATTCAATTAGTGATATTCGAACTAGTGATTTCTAATTTTTAAGCTGAAAATCTCCTTACGTTATGACCAAGAATTCTTTTTTCCTAACTATTTTGTTCTCTGAGCAATGTCCATAACGGTATGTAAGTGAAGAGTACTAATTCAAAACCTTGAGAAAACTAAGATAGTGTAGGGGAATGTGCATCAGGTTGATTCAACTCGAGAATCCTTGCTTGGACCTATTAGTTTAAGATCAGTGCTAAGGAAAATTGGTTTGGTTCCCAATACCAACTTGAAAAATTGAGGGGCAAATTGTTCGAGGCGAAATCAACAAAGGCCCGTAGGACAGCGTTGGCTTCTTGACGGGGCCACCAATGCGGACAATTACACGCGTCATAAAATCTTTGCAATTCCAATAATTGAGGTCTATGCCTATTGAAATCATTAAAATTCAAGACAAGACAGCACTGACGTGCCTTTAAACCTGTTCCTAATTAAATCGGTTTTGCAGCATCTTTAAAAGAATAAATATTTTTGCACCCATAAAACCGAACCATTCTCTTCAACATGAACAAACAACAAAATAATCACTTGACTGACATATATTTTATAGCAAAATTATTCAACTTTTATATCATATCATATAAATTATATTTCTGCACAAAATAAAAATGAACCAGTTCTCGAGTAAATTCGACAATAGAGCCGCAACTGGTTGGAAATCAACCCACCTGTGTTGGAAAAATATCTTCAAGTGATTTTGATAATGTCCAAACTATTATCAATATAATATTTACTGTGAAATGTGCAGATGTTCATACCAAAAGATTGCATAATATCCATGGTGTAATCCAATGGAAGGAAGTATGTCATAAGTCCCGATACAATATTTCCGTAAATAGTATAAGTGGACTTGAAGATAAACAAATGTCTATGTCGAAGTTGTAAATATCAAGTCTTTGGTGCTATGGTAACCTCGTACATTTAATGACGTTTGTTGGATTAGCAAATTAGCTGTTGAGGCTTTGGAATCATCCAATAGTAGAATCCAGATGAGACCAATAATCAAGAAGTTAGGTTGTGTGACAGGTTTGTTAGAGACTACATTGAAGGGACATCAACACATGCTATTTGTAGGTAGCGTGCAAATGTTTGGGAAAAAAGACTGTATGGACAATTGTATCTCTGGATAGTAGCTCGACGGTTATTCTAACGGCTCTCTGCTTCTTCAGTTTGCCTCCAACGGATGGATTGAAGATTTGTTACAAAGAGCAACATACCAAGATCTAAAGATTTATCGCTATGTTCCAAGTGATACGCTCTCTTTGAACTATTCTTTTAGCATTGTATTCGTGCTATTTAAGTAATTGTGCTAAGTATTAAGCGGACAAGAGCAAGAGCAGCATGTGATCTATCTTGTAAAAGGATCAATACTTACTGATTGTAACTTCCTCAGCAAATTACTAGTCCAATCTAGCTCAATTTGTAGCTATTAGTCTCAAGAGTGGACATGGGCTATGGGATAGAGCCGAACCACTATATTTCACTCTTACTAGCACACAGTTTCAACATTACATTGACCTATTCTTTACTCAGCGCCAGTTAATTTTCACGAAAGATTGTTAAGTTTTCTAAAGCAACCTATTCACCCCCTCTAGATTGTATTGTTAGCCCCCAACAATACAAACCCAATCACTCTTGAGATAGAGGCAATCTAGAAAACTCAAATTAATTTCCAATTAGCAATGAAAAATTGAGAGCACACAGCATGAGCCTTCAATGATTAATTGCCATAATTCACAATTTTTGTGTTTAGATCATGTAGGGATCCAACTATAGGATTATTGAATTTCATACTTGACAATCTATATAGTCTATTAATCTCGAGGAGGAGATAGAGAGTCATTCCAAAATTTGGGAACAATTTACTTTAAGATAGAGTGAATTTAATGACTATTTTCTCAAGCCAATTCCAATCTCAAATTTCTTTCGAGTTCCATATATTCAAACGAATCTCAGAGTTGAAAACTCTATGATGAAACGGGAAATAAATGAGTCATTGAAACAATAAGTATCCTCTTTCCAATTTGATACCAAAGCCTTTTTCTTGTTGATCTTAAAATATTTTGTGGATAAATAAGTCTTTTTAATCCTTTTATATGATCGTCTTCAATTGCTTCGATCAAGACCGGGAAGCTACGTATTGTAGCTGGGGAGGAATCCAATATTTTAACCTGTTAAATACAAGTGTGAAAAAGAACAGATGGAGTCCAAGTCAAAGTCATGCTTGGGATCAAATCGACCTGTGTTACATTGTAAGGAGTAAGCGACATTCTCCTCTGCCCTTTTTGAAAAATCAATGAAGATTCCACCACAAGCCTCGTCTGCAATAATAGTATAAAGCATAGCTAGCAGACATGAAGATACCACGAGATTCGGTGGGTTGTTCTGTCTCTCTCCCCAGTTTCCAAGAAATCAGAGTGCGATTACTTTCTTCGAATTTAAGCGCCCGCGTAGTTTAACCCAGACATGGAAAAATGATGCCTTATTCTGCGATGCTGTAGAGTCCAGGCCAATTTCGATTCAAAGAGGCCTAAATTATTAGAAAAACCTCAAATTTTAAGTATAGTCGCAATTCCACTCCAATTCTTTTTTATCTGAGAAAAAAAATTCAATTTTAGATGTAGCCCCAAATCTATTTCAAAATTTAGATTTAGTCCTAAATTTATCTCGAATTTTGTTTTGCCTAAAAAGATCACTAACTTTTAATCTATCCTTAAATCAACATTGTGGTTATTCCTAATTGGGCATGGTGTTTCCACATTGATGACAAATCTACATTGATAAGGCGACATAGAAAATTATCTTCAAATTAAAACTGCTCTAGGATATAAAAATTAATGACCTCGTGGTCATTGAAGTGATTATCTATTGTTATCGTTTAATTAATAATATAGGTGGTAGTTGAGTAGAACTTGAAATCAATCCTATAACCTGTGACACGATAGGTTTCAAGATATGTAGGATAAATTCCAAATTCAAAAATAAGGAATTTGTTTCAGTAGATAGGTTCCAAATTAGATGTGACATCCGTATGGAAATTAGAATTTTGAAATCACCCGCCCCTAATTGATTTACCTCCAAAGTCCTACATGGTCAAATCTCCAAAGAAAATATACAAGTTTTTCCATGATATTAGAATCTTACGTATTGAACAATTGCAATAAATATAATTAAAACATAGATGCCTCCACATGATGGTTTTCAATGCTTTAATCGCTTGATTCTTGCGTACTTGGGGTTTGAGTCACTATGTGTCCTACTCAGCATGACTTCAGAATGATGCTTGCCACCCCATGCATAGAGCGGTACCCAATATATGTGGACGGAACAATTGACATACAATCATAAAATTAGTCGAGCTGAGAAAAATTCTGATATCTATTTTTATTTGCAAGTGAAAGTATTGAGGTATGATTTATATTCCCCATCAATAAGGAGGCACGGAATTCTACTCCTTGATGAATATGAGGGTTCGAGGGAAATCTCAAAAGGGTCATAGGGACAGTATCTTCGTGACGTCCTTAATTTAAGTTCATTTTTTTTATTGGAAATTTAGATTTACCGATTTATAATATCTTATTATTATTATTTATAATTGAGAGCTGTAATATAGAGGTGTAATATATTAATTAGAGTAAAATTATCATAAAAATTCTGATACCTCAATGCCTCTTTCGCTCGTTTTTATTTTTTATTTCTTCGTGGCGGTGTGTCGAATTCTAATAGAAAGAAGGGAAAGGAAAGGAAGATAGGCATCGTTAAAGACTTCGCGAGGACTGAGGAGCAATCTGTCGAGATATTTTATCGCTCTCGGTCTTGGTTGTCTCTAAATTTCGTCAATGCGCGGGTCGTCGAGCGGATGATATGATTGCAAGAGGCCAAAACTGTCAGAGTGAACAATAATCACTTTGTTTTTTGTTTTTTCACGACATGTCCTCCCCACTTTAAAAAAGTAAGAGAGCTTAGCAAGTGACGCCGGAGCTGGTCTCTGTCTCTGCAATGTGCTTGCCAGCTTCGAACGAAATAGAAAGGATGCGTCTCTGAGGCAAAAGCTACTTTTTGCAAAAGCATATTAACTTTTGTGCACAATTTTCTTCGCCTATTTAGACGCCATCAAGTCTCACCACGTGTATCTACTTTTGTGCACAATTTTCAAGGCGTCTCATGCTGACGTCACGTGGTGACGTGCGAACCGCTCTGTCAAGAGGGTCGGCTAACTCGCTAGGGTTTTGTTCTTCAGGTTAGGTCGGATTTTCTTGGGTGCTCCTTCCTTGGATATGCTGAGCTTGGACACACAGCGGGTCGATGAATAGGCACGTGACTAGAGTAAGCTATAAATCTTTGCTGGCTACAAAAAAAAAAAAAAAAAACGTTGTCAATATTGGTGTACAGTGATGATCATTAATAGGTTGTCAAATAGTTGATTGTACACAATGATATTGGTTAAATGGGTCAAATGGATTACCCATCGAAATGCCACAAAAAGGCCGAATACTTAGAGGGTGTCAAGATGCGGTCATAAAATTTGGAATTTGAAATCAGTGATGAGTGGAGCTATGAAGACCGGTAAATCATGGAGCAAGAATGGACGAGGTGAAGGATCAAAACACAATTTTAAAGGAGCAATCACTCCAAAATAACATCATAGCATCGTAAGAGTATGGGCACAAGATTCTCAAAGATGTGGAGACATAGAGATATGGTTAAGACTGTAGGAGAATTGCTCCTAGAAGGTGATGGCATGAGCACTATATATACCATTGTTAATCTACTAGAGACCGCCCGAGCACAAAAAACAAAAAACAAAAAAATAAAAATAAAATAAACAAACAAACATGTTATCTTTCAACTACCCTTTAATTGATGCATTGTAGCTTTTATTTTTAGACTTGCGTCATCGATTAAATTCCAGTGTGTCTCTTAGCTGTAGATTTTAGATTTGCGTCGTCGTTTAAATTCCAACATTGCCTTTTCATGTCTTTAACTTTGTGGTCAATTAAATTCTGGCATACTTTGTGCACATTTAGGTTTGTCCATAATAGCTACATTCTCAAATTTTGTCATTGTTCAAATTTCAATTAGGGGTGATCGGTTTCTTGTCTGGTTTAGTTCCACCTAAGAATTGGAAATCGGACCATGAGGACCGATTCCAATTTTTTTTGGGATTGGGGATCGAATCGGACGGTCCTAGGACCAAGAACCAAACTGGACCGACTAACCGATTCAGTTTAATAGAACTGACCACTAGAGGTGGCAAATGGGTGGGACAGGTCGGATATGGGTCGGGTCGAAAACGGGTCAACTCATATTTGACCTATTTAACCCGTTCTGACCCATATTCTTATAGTGTAAATCTAGTGACTCATACCCGACTCGACCCATATTGCTAAAACCCACTAATATTCTAAAAAAAACCCGCGCTCACTATAAGCTATATGCTAATTGGATAAAAACCTCAAATTAAATTAAAAATAGTAAATAAAATAAAAAATGTTAAAAAAGCCTATAAATTGAAATATTTATGAAGAATTAGACTATGCACATGCTTCTCTTATTTAAAGTGAGCATACTATTGAGCAACTGAAAACTGCAATGTGAAACTAAGTATTAGCTATTTGAACACTATCTAATGAAACATTCGTGAAGGGAAGAATGAAAATGGTCTTTCGCAAGTCAGATTTATACGAGCTTCATCAAATCTGGAATTGAAAGTAAACACTTCTCTTAATAAGAATCTCATTTGCTCGTTCAAAGAAAATAGTTCTATAGCTACATTTGTAATTCAAACAAAATTGTCCACTCTCTTGGAAATCCTAGAAAGATGGACAAAAAGATGTACTGCTCAAAAACTTCTTCACATACAGTTATCACCTTCCCTCCTTCCAGACTAAGTTGACTTCATACTGGTCAACCAAGCGCATAACATGACCAAGTCCCAAATATGATGATATCTTCAATTATGAAGGTAGAAAATTCTAAACCTGATACCAATTATAGTTCATCTTTTAATAATGAGATGAAACTCTTCTTCTGATTAACACATAACTTTACTTACATATGCCTCTCCAACCCGCAAATCCCCATAAATCTTCTCCCCCTCCATGTCATAATGAAACAATGTAAAAATGTTCACATGGACTAATTAAGCATAGTACAACTTGTTTATGGTTGGCCACCCCTAATCAGTTTCCTAAACTGTGAAAGCTTCTACAGAAATCTGCAATTTACCAAGAAGTCAACTGCCATATCAGAGGAAAAACATGGTACAAGTACAGAGAAGGCACCTTATAACCAAAAAGCTCATAACATGCCTGTCGAAACACTGAAATTCGGTCTGCAAATACAGTCTTGTACCTATGCCATATTGTATCATCCATGAGACAATGAATATGGAATATTGAGAACAAACGTATCATGTAACACAAACCTTTCTTCACGCTTCTCAAGTGTTGCAATTTGTTCTTTTAGCTAAGTTATCTTTTCATATATTTGGCAATCAACAGATTTTGCAGCATTGCCTACAATTTACATGTGCAACAACACAACAAGAACAAAAGAGCATTTAATTATGCACCACCAAGCTATAGCTTTTCAAATAACGTAAAATCATTTACAACCCCAAACCAAAATTTCATCATACGGAATGCAATAGGCACATGAATTTCATTAATCCTGTTGCATCAGCATTTAATGTTTGGATATATATATCCATGCGCGCACGCGCACATTTCAGCACATTGTTAAGAATCTATAATATTGCAAGAACAAGACAAAAACCATTTTAACATGCTAGTATGAATCTGGAGATAAAAGAGATAATTTAATAGTGAACTTTAGAAATAAAAGAAAGTACCTAATGCAAATAGTCTTGGAAGTCAACAATGAGAGACTCGTCCTCAAGATCTTCCTTAGGCGGAACTCCAAATAACCAATCTCTGGTGCATAGCTCAGCCTCCACATTTTTAGGCGAAATGTTACTACGATATTTATTTAGGATGTATCCTCCAATGCTAAAAGGCTGACTCTGAGGCAACAGTAGTGATAGGAATACTCAATATATCACATGCCATAAGAGATAACTCAGGATATCAATGTGAATTAGCTTTCCAATAATCAAGGACATTGAGATTAGGGGATTTTTTTTCTATCAACCCTGGGCTCCTCTAAATACAAATATGATTGTGATTTAGTAGATTGCAAGCTAAAGTGTTCACTCTCAAATGCATCATACTCATCAAGATTGTCCCCAATGTTTTCGACAATGTCCTCAACTGAAATGTTACCTTGACTAATTGAAGATGCAAAGCGATCATCTCTTGATGTAGAGGTCACATATTCATCAAAAAACATATAAAGCTTTTCTCAAATGCTCCATACAAATTCCACATGATCATCCATCTCCAACTTCAAATAGCAAAATTCTAACAAGTGTAGCTTATAGCGAGAATCTAATACAACAGCAACAGATAAGACAACACTGTAACACTTCCAATATTTTTCAAACTTCTTTAGCATTGCCATAGCCATAGATCTAATAGCTACATCCTCACTACTCCTTGCATTTATCAAACGAAGCTGAATCTGCCATACTCTATAGAAATATAAATTCGCCGTGGGATATCTAACTCCAGAGAAGAGAGTAGAAATATCATAGAAATGTTGCAACAAGAATACTATTTTCTTGGCTCTAACCCAATCCTCAAGTGATGGACATGTAAGAAAGTTAGAATCAATTAGCTTCAAATGGGAAAATGCATTTTCAAAGACCAAAGCACCTTCAAGCATTAAGTACATAAAGTTCCATCTAGTAGCTACATCTTGACGTACTTTTTTACCCGTCTTCAATCAAGACTGTGTTATCACTCAACAAATTTTGCTCTCCTCCCTTGTGTAGCTCTCACATATTTGACAAATTCTCTAAAATTTTGCAATAATCCATCAATCATCTTTAGACCTTCTTGGACAATAAAATTCAGAATGTGTGCACTACAACATACATGAAAAAACTTCCATTACACAACAAAGAGGATCTCATAGAATGTGTACTTTTCCAAATATCAATCATACTGTCATTGTATAATGCATTATCTAATGTGATACTGAAAATTTTCCTCTCAATGCCCCACTCTCTCAACAAAGTCAGCAATTTTTCCAATAAAATGGCGCCATTGTGTGGAGGTGGCATGTAGGAGAAGCACAAAGCCTTTGCATGCAATTCCCAATTCTCATCAATGTAATGGGCAGTGACGGTCATATAATGATTAGTTGTCACAGAAGTCCACAAGTCAGAAGGTAAACATATTCTGCTAGAAAGTGACATAATATTTGATTTCAAATTTCTCTTCTCATTCTCATAAACTTTTACCACATCACTTTTTGCTGTATTCCTCGACATGTGCTTCACATTGGGATTAAGATAACTAAGCAATTCTCTGGTAGCCTCTTGCTCTACAAAAGAGTATGTTAATTGTGTTTGACTATTGCTTTTGCTAGCTTGCTTCTAAACACAGTTTGATCAAACTGTTCCGTGGAATCGTCAACGTTGGCCTCTCGATTAGGACAAATATGTAAATGACACAACAAATTTTTTGTCTCATGGCTAGCCATGTAAGTTGATTCGCACTATTTGCACTTGGCCTTTTTTTTTTGCCATCCTCTGTGAATTGTTTGAATTTAGACCATACAGTAGAAGTACATTTTTTCGATCGTTTAGAGCAAGTAGAGTTATCTTCCTCATCCTCATGAAATAAGGATGTAGCTCTACGCCTCTTGGACCCTTTTGTTGTTGAATATTCTTCTTGATCCTCGTTAGATCTTGACATGTCAACTAATTAGTTAAAGAAAATGTGAATTAGAACAAGTTATTTACTCAAAGAGAAAATGACATGTTATATTTCTGTTTAACACTAAAAGAAAACATCTCCAACTTTCATTCTTCTTTAAGAGTAGAGAACAAAAAAGAAAACATGCAACCAAACAAGCAATAACAATCAAGTGATTGTGAAACATACTAAGAACAGAGACGAGGAAAGAATCGCATGCATCAATAGCAAAAATTGAGGAACTCAATGTGTCAAAAATTTATAAAGACACTTCTCTAAGAACAAGCATTGCCATCCCAACCAGTCCGAACCCTAGACCCAACTAAAATCAACTAGAAGAATAAGATATAAGCCAAGAACTCGTTCAGCTGGAACAAAGTTGTGATTGTGCCCCATTTAAGCCGCAAAATGGCAGAACCCAACCCTAATCAAACAATCTCTACTTCTAAAAACCCTTCAGTTCGAACATGGAAGCTGAGGAAACGTCATTTCTCCTATGCAAATTCTTCATCATCTTTCACCACCAGCAAATAGACTAAGAACAGAGTTAAGAAAAAGAATCACACGCATCGATTGCAGCAGCAGAAATTTTCAAGCTCAATGAGTCCTCTAGAGATTTCAGCTCGAGACAATGACGTTAGGTTTCATCAAGCACCGGGCTTGCTTTGGTCTGAATACGTATTTGGGGCCTTTCATCTCTCTCGCTCTATCTCAGTATTAATAGGTCTGACGTCACTCCTTCATCTCCCCCCTCTGTAAAACCCGAGAGATCGATCCTCTCTCTCTCTCTCCCCTCGCCCTCCAAACGTCCGATTCTCTTCCCCTCCTCCTCCCTCTCTCCCTCCGTTGATCCATCCAATCCAGCAGTCGATTTCTCCATCTCCTGCACATCGCGCACGTCGTCTTTCTTCTCACCCGGCTCGAGAATCACGTTGCCGCGAGTGCTTGATTTTGAGACTCCGATTATCTGGGGGCCATGAGTGAGGGAGAGAGGAGCCTAAGTGGTCCGTTAAGGCTAGCGGGTTTCGGGATCTTATAAATGGCGGATACGCCGAGTATCCACTAGGTGAAAGACGCTGCCTTCGTCTAAAGGGGAGAGGGGGGTGCGAATGGAAATTATTATCATCTCAAATCCACCACCACATCCAAATATCGCCACCGATCTTTTCGAAATTATCAATATAATGATCATTTAGATGTTTATTATTTGAACCTACATCTTCACCAATACTTTACTCTCGTAAGGAAAAACAACCTTATGATATTGATAATTTGAAGAAATTATCTTCACCAATACTTTACTCTCGTAAGGAATAACAACCTTATGATATTGATAATTTGAAGAAATTAACTGCCATTTTTAGATGATGCGGAGCAAAACTAAAATTGGACTTAAAGTTGATTTTTTTTTTCACGAAATTAGGCCTTTAAATGGATATGCACATATTTAATAGCGACGAAGTTTCGATTTGTTTCTCCTTTTTTGTCATTATTCAAAATTCTCAATATGAACTCATGAAGTTACATTATGAGATGAACCATGGATGAGAATGCAACAGAGAACAAGCGAACAAGAACTCGCCATGCTTCTTTATTTCCAGCACGCAGCCTACAGCACACAGCACACAGCACACAACACACAACATACAACACACAACACACTGATGACACAACACAGGAACTTTCTTCTTTTCCTCGAAAGGAAGTGGCGCTCCATGTCCTCAACGGGGCGACAGTGCTCGTAGCTCCCCTAAATGATGGTGCATGAGTTCTCGCTCACCCACTCTTCAAGGTTGTACGTGCCCTTAAACTTGTCGTACAGCTGCGGCAAGATTTTGGTCCATTTCCGCCCCTGCAAAATCGATACATGTATTCTCTCATGCCGTCATGGAAGTGAGATTATGTAGGAAGGAATAAGGATGAGACGAATTAGAGACAATTGAATCGGATTATGTCACGGTGATTCTGTCCACTTTTTTTAGGTTGATTTGATTCTGTCCACTTGAGCTGGTGATTTCGTGCGTGTGTGAGAGAGAGATGGATCTTACTTCGTCATTAGCTTCTCCCTCCGTCCCACGCCCGGTTCTCGCCTGCATGACATAGTGTTCATAGGTAAATATATACTTGAACTCGAGTGATTACTTTTTTTTCCTGCTAATAAAGAATTAAGTTGTCTTTTCTTTTCTTTTTTACAGGTATGGCAGAGGCAAATATCATGTCTGGGTTTTGTAAAACTCATTCAGCTTTCGAAAATCGCTTTACAAACCATACCATTATCTTCCGGACCAACTTACGCGAATCACGCCTATACATGTTGTCTATGTAGTCGGGGTGCAAATCTTTTTGAAGGAGAATATAGTACTCTTGATCTCGTCATTAGTTCCAACTCGATAAAAGGGAGGTGGACATTCCTCGTCGGAGGTAATTTTATTGAAAATGTAGATTTTGGCAGTGTTGAATTATCTGCATCATATATCATTATGAAGAATCGAGATCTAACGTCTATTTATTTTAATTTAAACTACAATTTTTACCTGTTGACCGCGTACATCAGTACTAGGCCTGCGTTTTAATAGGTGTTTATACTCGTCGCGGCTGAGGACGTAGAAGAAGGTGATTAGTTCCTCAAAACTGAGATTCTTGTTGTCGTCCTTGTCCAGCTCTGCGAAGAGATCATCAGGGTTGACAGTACGGAGCCCGGCATCGCTCAGGAAGGTCCTGAACTCGTGGATACTTATCTTGTCGTTCTTGTCCTTGTTCATGGTGTCGAAGAGGCTCCTGGCCGCCTCCTTCTGGTCCGCCGTCAAGTCCTCGAAGTGAGCAGCTGCAGCCTCGCGAACCTTTTCTCTATCTATGTCTGCCGAGACGGGCTTGCTTAGCTCGGTCGGCAAGGCCTCCAAGGCCTCCAAGGCCATGTCCATCCCTCTCCCCCTCTTTCTCTCCTTTGCTTCCCTCTTTGAGGATGTGTGCAAGTGCTGTTGCTAATAGCAACTTGCTATGGAGGTTATTGAAGTATTTATAGAAAATGACAGTCGAGCGTTCCACGAGTTAGACACACAAAAGAAAGAAAGAAAAATATGTGAATGATTATTAGATTTTTAATGTGTGTACGATCAATGTGAATGCATGTGAAGCACAGAGAGAGGAAGCAAAAAAATTCGTGGACTTCAATTAGGACGTACAAGTCCCTACATTTGCTAAGAGCAATGTTACATGGGAGAGAAAATCTTATTAAAACATTTTTATTATGTGAAGAGTTAATTTTTTCATTGGATATTTAAAGAAACTAATAGTCCAATGCATGGATCCCACCGATTTCAATCCGATTGAAACTTTCTAATATTTTTATTGCTACCATCTGATGACTTGTCGGACATTCACGAGTCACGTCAATTGGTTAAGTCCAGGCCTTTGACATTTACGGATGATTCTGACGATTCTGACTGAGAATAATTAATACTCAATTAGTGATATTCGAACTAGTGATTTCTAATTTTTAAGCCGAAAATCTCCTTACATTAATACCAAGAATTCTCTTTTCCTAGCTATTTTGTTCTCCGAGCAATTTTAGTCTCCACCATACCTTGAGTGGGTGTCCATAACGGTATGCGAGTGAAGAGTACTAATTCAAAACCTTGAGAAAAGTAAGATAGTGTAGGGGAATGTGGATAAGGTCGGTTCAACTTGAGAATCCGACCGAACTTGCTTGGACCTAGTAGTTTAAGATCAGTGTTAAGGAAAATTGATTTGGTTCCCAATGTTAACTTCAGAAATTGAGAGGCAAATTATTCGAGGCGAAATCAACAAATACCCGTAGCACAGCGTTGGCTTCTTTACAGGGCCACCAATGCGGACAATTACACGCGTCATAAAATCTTTACAATTCCAACAATTGAGGTCCATGCCTATCGAAATCATTAAAATTCAAGACGACACAGCACTGACGTGCCTTTGAAGCGGTTCCTAATTAAACCGGTTTTGAAGCATCTTTAAAAGAATAAATATTATTGCACCCATAAAAATTGAACCATTCCCTTCAACACGAACAAACAACAAAATAATCACTTGACTAACAAATATTTTATAACAAAATTATGCAACTTTTATATCGTATCATATAAATTATATTTTCACACAAAACAAAAATGAACCAGTTCTTGGGTAAAATCGACAATCGAACTGGACCTAACTGGAAATCAAACCACCCATGTTGGAGAAATATTTTCAAGTGATTTTGATAATATCTAAACTATTCTAAATATAATATTTACAATGAAATGTGCAGATGTTTATACCAAAAACCTGCATAATATCCATGGTCTAATCCAATGGAAGTAAGTATGTCATAAGTCCAGATATGATTTTTCCGTAAATAGTATAAGTGGACTTGAAGATAACCAAATGCCAATGTCTATGTCGGAGTTGTAAATATCAAGTCTTTGGTGCTATGGTAGCCACATACATTTAATGATGTTCATTGGATTAGCAAATTAGCCATTGTGGTTTTGGAATTGCACAACAGCAGAATCTAGATGAGACCAGTAATCGGAGAATTTATGTTGTGTAATAGGTTTGTCAGAAACTACATGGAAGGGACAACAACACATGCTATTTGTAGGTAGAGTGCAAATGTTTGGGAAAAAAAGACTATATGGGCAGTTCTATCTCTGAACAGTAGCTCAACGGTAATTCTAATGGCTCTTTGCTTCTTCAATCCACCTCCAATGGATAGATCGAAGATTTGTTAGAGAGAGCACATACCAAGATCTCAACATTTGTCACTAACTATGTTCCAAGCGATATGCTCTCTTTCAACTATTCTTTTAGCATTGTATTCGTGATATTTAAGTAATTGTGCTAAATATTAAGTGTACAAGAGCAAGAGCAGCATGTGATCTATCTTGTAAAAGGATCAATACTTACTGATTGTATTGATCACCTTGTAGCTATTAGTCTCAAAAGTGGATGTGGGCTTCGGGATAAAGCCGAACCACTATATTCCAACATCACATTGACCTGTTCTTTCCTTAGCGCCAGTTAATTTTCACAGAAAACACAAAATAATTTCCAATTAGCAATAAAAAATTGAGAGCACACAACATGAGCCTTCAATGATTAATTGCCATAATTCACAATTTTTGCGTTTAGATCATGGAACAGATAGGGATCCAACTATAGGATTATTGAATTTCATACTTGACAATCTATATAGTCTATCAATCTCAAGGAGAAGACAGAGAGTCATTCCAAATTTTGGGAACAATTTGCTTTAAGATAGAGTGAATTTAATGACCATTTTCTCAAGCCAATTCCAATCTCAGATTTTTTGCGAGTTCCATATATTCAAACAAATCTCGGAGGTTGAAAACTCTATGATGAAACGGAAAAAAAATGAGTCCCTGAAGCAATAAATATCCTCTTTCCAATTTTATACCACAGCCTTTTTCTTGTTGATCTTAAAATATTTTGTTGATAAATAAGTCTTTTTAATCCTTTTATATGATCGTCTTCAATTATTTCGATCCTACTCCTTGATAAATATGAAGGTTCGAGGGCAATCTCGAAAGGGTCATAGGGATAGCATATTCGTGACGTCCTTAATTTAAGTTCATTTTTTATTTGTAATTTAGATTTACTGATTATATATAATATCTTTTTATTTATTTATTTATAATTGAGAGTTGTAATATAGAGGAGCAATATATTAATTAGAGTAAAATTATCGTAAAAATTCTGATATCTCAATGTCTCTATCGCTCGTTTTTATTTTTTATTTCTTCATGATGGTGTGTCGAATTCCAATAGAAAGAAGGGAAAGAAAAGGAAGATAGATATCGTTAAAGACTTCGTGAGGACTGAGGAGCAATCTGCCAAGATCTTTTTCGCTCTCGGTCTTGGTTATCTCTAAATTTCGTCAACGCGCGGGTCGTCGAGCGGATCATATGATTGCAAGAGGCCAAAACCGTCAGAGCGAACGGTACAAATCACCTTGTTTTTGTTCCCCATCAATAAGAAGGTATGGAGTTCTACTCCTTGATAAATATGAAGGTTCGAGGGCAATCTCGAAAGGGTCATAGGGATAGCATATTCGTGACGTCCTTAATTTAAGTTCATTTTTTATTTGTAATTTAGATTTACTAATTATATATAATATCTTTCTATTTATTTATTTATAATTGAGAGTTGTAATATAGATGAGCGATGTATTAATTAGAGTAAAATTATCGTAAAAATTCTGATATCTCAATGTCTCTATCGCTCGTTTTTATTTTTTATTTCTTCATGATGGTGTGTCGAATTCCAATAGAAAGAAGGGAAAGAAAAGGAAGATAGATATCGTTAAAGACTTCGTGAGGACTGAGGAGCAATCTGCCAAGATCTTTTTTCGCTCTCGGTCTTGGTTATCTCTAAATTTCGTCAACGCGCGGGTCGTCGAGCGGATCATATGATTGCAAGAGGCCAAAACTGTCAGAGCGAACGGTACAAATCACCTTGTTTTTGTTCCCCATCAATAAGAAGGTATGGAGTTCTACTCCTTGATAAATATGAAGGTTGGAGGGCAATCTCGAAAGGGTCATAGGGATAGCATATTCGTGACGTCCTTAATTTAAGTTCATTTTTTATTTGTAATTTAGATTTACTAATTATATATAATATCTTTCTATTTATTTATTTATAATTGAGAGTTGTAATATAGAGGAGCAATGTATTAATTAGAGTAAAATTATCGTAAAAATTCTGATATCTCAATGTCTCTATCGCTCATTTTTATTTTTTATTTCTTCGTGATGGTGTGTCAAATTCTAATAAAAAGAAGGGAAAGAAAATGAAGATAGATATCGTTAAAGACTTCGCGAGGACTGAGGAGCAATCTGCCAAGATCTTTTTTCGCTCTCGGTCTTGGTTATCTCTAAATTTCGTCAACGCGCGGGTCGTTGAGCGGATCATATGATTGCAAGAGGCCAAAATTGTCAGAGCGAACGGTACAAATCACCTTGTTTTTGTTCCCCATCAATAAGAAGGTATGGAGTTCTACTCCTTGATAAATATGAAGGTTCGAGGGCAATCTCGAAAGGGTCATAGGGATAGCATATTCGTGACGTCCTTAATTTAAGTTCATTTTTTATTTGTAATTTAGATTTACTAATTATATATAATATCTTTCTATTTATTTATTTATAATTGAGAGTTGTAATATAGATGAGCGATGTATTAATTAGAGTAAAATTATCGTAAAAATTCTGATATCTCAATGTCTCTATCGCTCGTTTTTATTTTTTATTTCTTCATGATGGTGTGTCGAATTCCAATAGAAAGAAGGGAAAGAAAAGGAAGATAGATATCGTTAAAGACTTCGTGAGGACTGAGGAGCAATCTGCCAAGATCTTTTTTCGCTCTCGGTCTTGGTTATCTCTAAATTTCGTCAACGCGCGGTCGTCGAGCGGATCATATGATTGCAAGAGGCCAAAATTGTCAGAGCGAACGGTACAAATCACCTTGTTTTTGTTCCCCATCAATAAGAAGGTATGGAGTTCTACTCCTTGATAAATATGAAGGTTCGAGGGCAATCTCGAAAGGGTCATAGGGATAGCATATTCGTGACGTCCTTAATTTAAGTTCATTTTTTATTTGTAATTTAGATTTATTGATTATATATAATATCTTTCTATTTATTTATCTATAATTGAGAGTTGTAATATAGAGGAGCCATGTATTAATTAGAGTAAAATTATCATAAAAATTCTGATATCTCAATGTCTCTATCGCTCGTTTTTATTTTTTATTTCTTCGTGATGGTGTGTCGAATTCCAATAGAAAGAAGGGAAAGAAAAGGAAGATAGATATCGTTAAAGACTTCGTGAGGACTGAGGAGCAATCTGTCAAGATCTTTTTTCGCTCTCGGTCTTGGTTGTCGCTCAATTTCGTCAACGCGCGGGTCGTCAAGCGGATGATATGATTGCAAGAGGCCAAAACCGTCAGAGCTACAAATCACCTTGTTTTTGTTCCCCATCAATAAGAAGGTATGGAGTTCTACTCCTTGATAAATATGAAGGTTCGAGGGCAATCTCGAAAGGGTCATAGGGATAGCATATTCGTGACGTCCTTAATTTAAGTTCATTTTTTATTTGTAATTTAGATTTACTGATTATATATAATATATTTCTATTTATTTATTTATAATTGAGAGTTGTAATATAGAGGAGCAATGTATTAATTAGAGTAAAATTATCGTAAAATTCTGATATCTCAATGTCTCTATCGCTCATTTTTATTTTTTATTTCTTCGTGATGGTGTGTCAAATTCTAATAAAAAGAAGGGAAAGAAAATGAAGATAGATATTGTTAAAGACTTCGCGAGGACTGAGGAGCAATCTGCCAAGATCTTTTTTCGCTCTCGGTCTTGGTTATCTCTAAATTTATTCAACGCGCGGGTCGTCGAGCGGATCATATGATTGCAAGAGGCCAAAACTGTCAGAGCGAACGGTACAAATCACCTTGTTTTTGTTCCCCATCAATAAGAAGGTATGGAGTTCTACTCCTTGATAAATATGAAGGTTCGAGGGCAATCTCGAAAGGGTCATAGGGATAGCATATTCGTGACGTCCTTAATTTAAGTTCATTTTTTATTTGTAATTTAGATTTACTGATTATATATAATATCTTTCTATTTATTTATTTATAATTGAGAGTTGTAATATAGAGGAGCGATGTATTAATTAGAGTAAAATTGTCGTAAAAATTCTGATATCTCTATGTCTCTATCGCTCGTTTTTATTTTTTATTTCTTCGTGATGGTGTGTCGAATTCCAATAGAAAGAAGGGAAAGAAAAGGAAGATAGATATCGTTAAAGACTTCGTGAGGACTGAGGAGCAATCTGTCAAGATCTTTTTTCGCTCTCGGTCTTGGTTATCTCTATATTTCGTCAACGCGCGGGTCGTCGAGCGGATCATATGATTGCAAGAGGCCAAAACCGTCAGAGTGAACGGTACAAATCACCTTGTTTTTGTTCCCCATCAATAAGAAGGTGTGGAGTTCTACTCCTTGATAAATATGAAGGTTCGAGGGCAATCTCGAAAGGGTCATAGGGATAGCATATTCGTGACGTCCTTAATTTAAGTTCATTTTTTATTTGTAATTTAGATTTACTGATTATATATAATATCTTTCTATTTATTTATTTATAATTGAGAGTTGTAATATAGAGGAGCAATGTATTAATTAGAGTAAAATTATCGTAAAATTCTGATATCTCAATGTCTCTATCGCTCATTTTTATTTTTTATTTCTTCGTGATGGTGTGTCAAATTCTAATAAAAAGAAGGGAAAGAAAATGAAGATAGATATTGTTAAAGACTTCGCGAGGACTGAGGAGCAATCTGCCAAGATCTTTTTTCGCTCTCGGTCTTGGTTATCTCTAAATTTCGTCAACGCGCGGGTCGTCGAGCGGATCATATGATTGCAAGAGGCCAAAATTGTCAGAGCGAACGGTACAAATCACCTTGTTTTTGTTCCCCATCAATAAGAAGGTATGGAGTTCTACTCCTTGATAAATATGAAGGTTCGAGGGCAATCTCGAAAGGGTCATAGGGATAGCATATTCGTGACGTCCTTAATTTAAGTTCATTTTTTATTTGTAATTTAGATTTACTTATTATATATAATATCTTTCTATTTATTTATTTATAGTTGAGAGTTGTAATATAGAGGAGCCATGTATTAATTAGAGTAAAATTATCATAAAAATTCTGATATCTCAATGTCTCTATCGCTCATTTTTATTTTTTATTTCTTCGTGATGGTGTGTCGAATTCCAATAGAAAGAAGGGAAAGAAAGGAAGATAGATATCGTTAAAGACTTCATGAGGACTGAGGAGCAATCTGCCAAGATCTTTTTTAGCTCTCGGTCTTGGTTGTCGCTCAATTTCGTCAATGCGCGGGTCGTCAAGCGGATGATATGATTGCAAGAGGCCAAAACTGTCAGAGTGAACAGTATGAATCGCTTTGTTTATTTGTCACGATCGTGTCCCCCCACTTTTAAAAAGGAAGAGAGCTTTGCAAATGACGTCGGAGCTGGTCTCTGTCTCTACAATGCGCTTGCCAGCTCTGAACGAAATAGAAAGGAAATGTCTCTAGGCGAAAGCTACTTTTTACAAAAGCAAGTCTACTTTTGTGCACAATTATCTCCGCCTCTATAGACGCCGTCAAGTCTCACCACGTGTATCTACTTTTATGCACAATTTCAAGTCGTCTCATGCTGGCGTCACGTGATGACGTGTGAACCGCTCTGTCAGGAGGGTCGGTTGACTCGCTAGGGTTTTGTTCTTCAGGTTAGGTCGGATTTTCTTGGGTGCTCCTTCCTTGGATTTGCCGAGCTTGGAATAGGCACGTGACTAGAGTAAGCTGTAAATCTTTGTTGATGGCTATAAAAAAACCGTTGTCGATATTGGTGTAGAGTGATGATCATTGATAGATATTGTAGACAATGATGTTGGTTAAATTGGTTAAATGGATTATCAATCAAAACGCCACAAAAAGGCCGAATACTGAGAGGGTGTCAAGATGCGGTCATAAAATTTTGAATTTGAAATCACTGATGAGTGGAGCTATGAAGACCGGTAAATCATGGAACAAGAATGGACAAGGTGAAGAATTAAGACACGATTTTAAAGGAGCAATCACTCGAAAATAAGATCATGGCATCATAAGAGTATGGGCACAAGATTCTAAAAAATGTGGAGACATTGAGATATGGCTACAACTGCAGGAGAATTGCTCCTAGAAGGTGATGGCATGAGCACTATATATACCATTGTCAATCTACTAGGGACTTTACGAGCACAAAAAAAAAAAAAAAGTGTTGTCTTTCAACTACCCTTTAATTGATGCATTGTAATTTTAATTTTCAGACTCATGTCATCGATTAAATTCTAGTATGTCTCTTAGCTGTAGATTTTAGATTTGTGTTTTCGTTTAAATTCCAACATCGACTTTTCACATTTTTGAACTTGGTCGTCAATTAAATTCTGACATAATTTGTGCACATTTAGTTCCGTCCATATTAGCTACGTTTTTAAATTTTGTTCTCAATCAAATTTTGATTAAGGTTGATCAGTTTCTAGTCCGGTTTGGTTCCACCTAGGAATTGGAAACTAGACCATGAGGACCAATTGTCACACCTCGAACCCTGAGTGTGCGCACATCCCTCGGTAGTCGATAGAAAGCGACGTTTCCAGGACACATCACCAACCCATTTATTTTTATTGCACATGCGGAAGCGATTTACTAATCCCCTAACCACAATAAACATGGGATAGAAAAGTAGGATAACAATTCATTACAAGCCACACTTTCATAAACAAACCAATTTATAAACATATGCCATCTCTAAGATCCAAGTACAGGAGATCTATCTCCAATAAGAACTATTGAGCTATCCATGCTTTTGACCCTTCCGCCTCAAGCTCTAAGTTCTTCACACTAGGGACCTAAAAATGGTTATACAATAACCAGTGAAATATAAATCTTAGTGAGTTCTTCCCCTAAGCCCTCGGTTAGTACACCAACTCAACTCGGGGTATCTCTTCAGAACTACTCCACAAACAACCAACGACCCACAACCAGCAACCAACAAACAACAGTCGATTCGCATACAACCTTACCTGATATGCCATACCCTGCACATTATAACTTAGCACAATACACGCACTGCACATGGCCATTAGATGATGACGTTCATCAATCACATGTGAATCGTGTCACAAGCGATCTTACTTGGCCATTGCCACACCCTTCACGTTATCGATTCATGTGTGCATGTAATAAACAATATTATCCACTCAGGCATTCCAATTACTTTCGGCCATATGGGCACAATACTCGACACACAGAAATACGGTCACATAGGCATGACTTATCACGCGTTCCAATTGATTATTGCCATGCAAGCACGATTATCCAACTTAAAAAATGAGAAGTAGAAATTTTCTACTTTTTTATTTCTGGAATAAAACATAAATAAAAACTTCGCTCATTGCTCGCCTTCATGGCCCGCAGCCATCGCTCGCCTCCCGTTGCTCGCCGCTTGTTGATGTATGATTTCTACATCGACACTTTCAATTGATTAAGGATATTTTTATCTCATGAAAGAGTGGAGCACAATGAATGGAAAAGAGCATGGGAGGGAGATATCTAAGAATGCCTATGAAACAAATTTCTATTCCGAAAACATATATTTTGTATCGTTGCCAAATACATATCTCTACTCAAAAGGAATAAGAAAAAAAAATTATTTCTAGCTAGAAATTGTTCTAAAGAACATAATGGTTATCATTTGCATTCCTAATACTTTTAATTGCCTCTATATGCTGATCCGTTAAACACCTTGCAAATCCCATGAACCGGTTAAATCCATACCTTTGAGTCATGCTACCTTGACCAATAATTTTTTGCACGTCAGTAATGAGATTCTAACCGATGACCTTTTAATATCTATACTCTGTTCGTTTTGCGAAAAATGTGGCGTTCTTGGAAAATATTCTCCAAGAAGCCATTTTGAAAATACTAATATTTTTCGATGTTTGACGAATAAACTAGAAAATATTTTCTGCCGTTTAGTATGGAACAATTGGATTCGATTTTCCTCCGTGCACTCATTTTAATATATTTTTCATTTTTTTCTAAAGAGTTGATTTTTTAATTCTTATTTTCTTTCTACTTTTTTCTTTTTATTTTTTGTTTTTTCCTTTTACTTTTTCCCCCTCGTTCTTCTACAGTTAGTCGCCGCCTCGCTGGCCATGATGACTGCTGGTGATTACTTGAGGCTCGCCACTCGCTAGATTGGCGAGTGTGAGTATCGAACTCGAGGCTCACTAGAGGCTCTCGCTCACTAGTGGCTGGCTGTTGGCCGTTGACCGGCCCAGTAAGAAGAAAAGAAAAAAGAAAGAAAGAATAAAATGAAAAAGAATAAAAAATCCAAATTTGAAAAAAAAAAAAAAAAAGTGGAAACTAGTAGGAGTGAGATAAGAAAAAGTGAATGAGAAAATTATATTTTTTAATTTATTTATTTTTCGTGAAACAAATGCCGAAAAATTGGGGTAACGTTTTTTAAGAAATTGATTTCCACGAAAGAGACCAACTGTTAAATTAGAAATCTCGTAACACCCCAATCATTCACATCGACAACTTGACAGATGAATTAAGCACGCGACTAAGCTAGTGATACCGTCATCAAGAATGACGGTGAATTCTGAACCACAAGTGCTCTTTTGGATCATGCTAGCCAGTTCATGAGGAGGACCATTGGGAAGTAGATTTAACAAAATATTATTTTGGAAGGCCGTAAAGGATTCGCAAAAAATAATTCGCAAATGAAGGTGAAAAAAATTAAGTTTTAGACTGTATTTGTTCATAGAAGAATTTCTAGGCTATGATCAAATAAGTTAGCATAGAAAATGTAGGGAATGTCTGTAACTTATTTTTTGTTTGGTAAAACATTGGATATCATGCTGGATATAGTTTAAATAAAAAATTAAAGCAATATTACTTGATGACGTTAAAAAAGTAAAAATAAAAAATAAAAACTGGGAGAAGAAATTGTGGGTGGCTATAGCGATCTGCCGTTGTTGCAGTGCTTAACCCGATGGTTCACATTTGTCCCAATGGTTGCCTAAGGGCATATCTTTAGTGAGATCCGATATCTCTTAATTATATGTCTCTAAGATGCATTATAATCTCGTATTTAAGAGATATTAGGCTATGTCAACACTTCCCTCCCCACAAGTCCCTCCCTTACACGTGCTTAACTCGACTTAGCTATTGAAACTATGTTAAACTGTTTAACCCAAAAATTTAAATATGGTAGCAAGAAACTACATATACGTAAGACACATTATAACCATGTATTTAAGTAGAACTATATTGAGATATAGATCTCAATCTTGATCTCGACCTACACAAGCGACCACCGTCATAGTGGTTGCTTTTTAGTGGCAACCACAATTTGTGGTGTCTATATGTTAATGAGACAGCCACCATCGTGGTGGCAGCCTATCAAGGACATAGTGCTAGGTCTTATATGTTGTCCAGGTGACCTATTAAGCCTTTAAGATTGTATACAGATTGGTAGAAACACAATGGTTTTAAAACTCATGCTTAAAAAAAAAAAAAAATTAGAGATGATCGAACCCGAGGACACTTTCTCTTTTTACAATTTGATACCTCAATTATTTTCCTTCGATTAAATTTTTCAAGCTTTTAAAATTGATATGAGTACGTGATCGAATAAGGGGAAGCCTAGGTACCGAATTGCACTATAAGGAAATACTTAGATACTTGTGGTGTCATTACTCTAAAAAAGTATCATATACTTTTTATTTGTATAAAATAAACTCTATAATTATCTCTATGCATGTTTACATTACATACAAGTGAACATGAAACTGCCGATATCTATTGTACACAAATATTATTATCGAGAACATAGTGATCAGCGTCTTGCCGCTAAACCGGATGAACAAGTCCTCCTGTTCTAAGGAATAATTTTGCGGTCAACAGTAGACCGCCACTCCCCATAAAACTGATCGTCTTCTTGGTATAACTCATGACTTGAGTTCGTGCGAGCAAAAGAGAATAAACAAAAGCAATTAATAGCCTTCACTTTGACATTTTTGGCCTGTATGGTTGTAACTTGCAGTTGTTAGAGAAAATGTCATCTAAGGCTAACCAAGACACGGTGAGGAAAATATCTTTGCAGATTGCTCCTTAGTCCTTGTGAAGTTTCTTAAACACGTCTATTTCCCTTTTCTCTTCTTCTTTTCACTAATATATAAAGACGAATATCCGGACATTTTTCAGTCCGACTGATCCCGTGACTATGCGTAAATCGGTAGCTCTGCGTATATCGAGTACCGCTCCGTGCATGGGGCAGCAAGTGTAGCTTCGAGCGTATGCTGAGTAGAAGACACATCAACTCAAACCCGGAATGTGCAAACATCCAAAACCAAGCGATGAATTTTGATCAGCAAGCCGTTTTTAAAACTAGTAGCTTCTTAGAAGATAGAAAAAATAAATAAGATGACGAAAAACAAAGAAATTTTTTAAATTAGATACACTGTATAATAGTAGAAGAATCTTTTAAAAGGGAATAAAAACAATAAAAAATGGGGAGTAGGTAAAATAATCAAAGTCCGCTTTGTTTCCCCCTCCTTCATTATATCTCTATGCTCAAAATAGTTCATCAACGAGTGTGCATGACATTAGGAGTGTGCAAAAGAATCAAGATTTGCTCGGAACCAGACTGGACTAACCAACAATCAACGATTCTCAGTTCCAATTTACTGGAACTGGTGAGTACCGGTTAAGTTCCCAATTCCAAGTGTAGAACTGTCCACTTGCTCACCCGGACCAAAACGGTACACACACAAACATAATTTTTTAAATTTTTATGTAGAGCATCTATGTGTTCTTGATTTTGATGTACTTGAGTTTGAAGATGACCAAAGTGAGTTCAATTCCATCTTTGGGGGTGTTATAGATGAAGCCAAATATTTTTAGGGGCTTTTTTGTCTTTTCTATCATATTTACTTTTAGGTTAAAAGTAATACCTTTATATTAGCGATGGTAAGACGCTAGCCGTCAAGACACTGAAAAAGAAAATAGAGAGGCAAGAAAAAGAGAGAAGAAAAAAGTGAGTTTTTTTTTTTTACGAGAGTTCTCAATCTCTTTGTGCCCTGATAATGAGAGAATATCATCGATGTATTCCAACTTTTTTCGAAGTCTAGTGGATTCGCAGAGTGCCTCTGCATGGAGACGTAGCCCATGTTTGGGTGAACTTCGTTAACAAAATTTCTGGCGTGTTCTTCTGATTCTGTTATTTTATTATTATTATATTATGTCTGGTGAATTGTTTGCGAGTGTTATTTTTCTAGAATCGACGTGTGACTTCGTAACAAGGGGCACTTTTAGCGAGTTCAATTCCATGGGCCAAATTAAAAAGAGTGGAAATTCTAATGGGTGTTTCCTTGACTGGGCAAATGACTTGAGTGTTCGAGGCATCTCTAGTCCAACATTTTTCAAACCTGAAAGGAGATGACAATGGGTCAAGGGATTGTTCACCATAAGTGTTGAGAAGGATTGCTTCATGCTCCAAAGCAATTGCAATGAGGTGAGTAACGATGGCTTTCGAAAGCTAATGACGTCAGTCTATGTTGGAGCTGCACATGTCAACCGTTCAGAACACCCATGAATGAATTTGTTGGGGACATTTTGACCGGTTTCTAGTTCCAGTTTTTCCCAGTGAATTTAGTGGGTAGCTCCCAACCAATCACTCGTACACTACATAATGAGTTGGGCCGATTTGTGGATCCACATGCCTCGCTATAATGCATGTTCTTCGTCAATTTATGCTCGTGTTTTCCGAAATTCCCATTCGAAACCCTATGTATCGTTACTATTTCTGGACTCTATCAATTCGTCCCTAGCGCGTGCCTGAGGAAACTCCTAGGATTTCACATCAATGGAAAAGTTTGGCACCTCGATGTCGGCACAATTCGCAGAGTTAGAAGCCTTCGCACAAAAGGGCGTTTGATGATCGAGGGGGAAAAAGAAAAGATCGACATGCTTCTTTATTTCCAGTAGTAAACGCACAATACACTAAATGGCAATACAGAAAGTCTCCAACGGGTGACAATGCTCGCAGTTTTCCTAAACAATGGTGCATCCAAGCGAAGCCCCCAACTGGACCACGTCCCCTACCGCCTTGAACACTTCCAATACCTTGTTGAACTGGTCCAAGGTTTTGACCAAGTTCCGACCGCCAGGTTTCGGCTGCATGACGAAGTGCTCGTAGGCAGATACATAGTTGAACAAATACTGTAGAATAATCACTATTTTCTTCGCCAGAACTAAGTTTCCTTTGCACGAATTTTATAGGGTGAATATCATGTTTTAAAACTTGAGCAAAAAAAATTGATTCGGCTCTCAACAATCGCTTTTTAAAAAACGCGTGATTATCTTCCAGACCAACTTGCGAAAACCCCCTTGTCGGAGATGAGTTTTATCGAAATGCAAATTCTAGTTGAGTTTTGAATTTCCTCTATCATAAACCATTTCGTTGTAATGGTGCAGTTGGACGTTATATATATGCTCGGAGTAAACTTGTGAACCCTGCCTACCACTCTTGTGGATTAATCTTGGTCGTCGCATGTGGAGGAGGACGTGATTTAGTATCCCTCCTAAATTTAGAAAAATCAAGATCGAATATCTATGTATTATTTTAATTTAAACTATAATGTTTACCTGCCCACGGGGTGCATCGGTGCTTGCCCGGCAGTTCAATATTTCTCTGTACTCTTCACGGCTGAGGATGTAGAAGAAGGTGAGCACTTCTTCAAAATCGAGAGTGCCGTTGTTGTCCTTGTCTAGCTCTTCAAAAAGCCAACCAAGGTTTTCGCTTTGTAACCCAGCAAACGTCAGGAAGGTCATGAACTCGGCGATGCTTATGCTGCCGCTCCTGTCCGCGTCCATGGCCACGAAAATTTTTCGACATCCTGCTTCTTCTCCGTCGTCAAGCCCTGGTAGTAGAACAACGCATTTACGTGGACCCTTCTCATATCCATCTCTCTCTCTCTCTCTTATTTCTGTCCGAGGATGTGTGTAAGTGCCATTGCTATGGAGGTAATTGAAATATCTATAGAGAAGAATCTCAGTTGACCCGTGTATTACACGAACAAGGAAGAAAACAAGAAAACAAAAAGTAAAGTGCAAATGAATTTTTGGATGGGTAAGTACATGCAATGAATGTCTATGGATGCAAAGCGAGTAGTGAGGCAGCAAAAGAAATTCGTGGACTTGAATTAGGACGCGCAAGTCCCTACATTTGCTGACCGAGCAATGTTACATAAGCGAACAAAATTCTTATTAAATCCTCTTTACTACATAACGTGTTTATCTTTTATTAGGCATTCGAAGAAACTAACGATCCAATACATGGATCCCAATGGTTTTTAGTCCCTTTATTTCCATCATCTGGAGGTCAGTCGAGCACATCGAATGCTCTGGGTGAGAAGAATACACGAACAGGAAGGAGAAACAGAGAAGATGAAGAAACAAGCTTGACAAAGATGAAGACTCAAAAGGAAATGATCTTGAGCTTCTGTATTAGGTTCTCTTGCTCTTCTGAAAAAGAGAGAGAGAGCGAGAGAGTAAACTTTTATAAAGTTCTTCTTGTGTTCGTTCTTTGTACATTCCGTATTTATATGCGAGAAACAAAGCTTGTACAACTGTTTTAACAGAAATGAAAACAGAAGGAGGGAAAATAACAGAACATGGAAAATATTCAGTTTTGACTTAAAACTGAATATCTATTATTCAATGAGCACGTGTTGTTGATGTAACTCATGCTTTCTTTGTTCTTCTTTTCTTTATCCTCGCAAGTAGAGTTGAGTTTATCGTTTCCATCCTTGATCGAATCATTAGCACCAGCATTTGTTACTGCACTTCCCAAGCCAGCAGTCTGCCTTGTCTTACTTCCCCGTTTGCACCCGAACTTAACTCCCGTACATCGCATCTATCTTTGACTTTAATTTGAACTTCTTTACTTCATCTTCCTTGTTTCCATTCAAGCTCGGCTCTTGATCTCCAGCACTTGTTTTCGACTTTGGCTTATATGCTTTAACATCCCCCGCAAATTGGGAAGGGGTAAAGTACCAATTCCCAATTTGGTACGAATGTCAAAATGAGCGAACTGTGAGATAGGTTTTGTGAAAATATCAGCAAGCTGGTGAGCGCTTGGAATATAACACACATTGAGAGAGCCGGAAGCAACCTTCTCTCGTACAAAATGAAAGTCAACTTCGATGTGTTTGGTGCGGGCATGTAAAATGGGATTAGCAAGAAGAGCAATAGCATCGATTATCACGAATAAACGAGTTGGTGAAGAAAGTGACAGACCAATATCACGAAGAACAAAGCTGACCCATGTCGCTCGGCGCTTGCGAGAGGCAAGGGCACGATATTCGCTTCGGTAGAAGATCGACTTACGTAGGCTGTTTCTTTGCTGTCCAAGAAATGAGATTAGAGCCGAGAAATGTACGAAGCCGCCAGTGGATCTTCTAGTCTCTCAGTGCAACCAGCCCAACTGCATCCGAAAACCATAGAGTTGTTTGGAACTTCGAGAGTGGAGAAAATACCACAGCTGATAGTTCCTTTAACATAACGCAGAACCCTCTTTAGGTTATTAAAGTCTGCAATAGTTGGTTGCTGCATTTTCTGGCATAACATGTTTGTAGCACAGGCAATATCAGGACGAGTCAATGTTAGATATTGAAGACCACCAACAAGACTTCGATATTCAAGAGGATTAGATAAGGGAATAGAATCAGATTGCAGGATATATGGTCTCTGGGATAGTGGAGTAGAGATTGGTTTACAATCAATCATTTGAGCTCGAGTAAGAAGATCGATTGCATATTTGGTTTGACAGAGAAACAGATCAAGAGAGTTGCGTTTAGCTTCAATGCCAAGGAAGTAGTGAAGATATCCTAGATCTTTCATGTGAAACTGAAGGCTTAGAGAATGAATTAAAGTCGAAAGTAATGAGGGTGAGCTCCCAGTTAAGACAATATCATCCACATACAGTAAGAGAAGTACAGTGTCTTGTCCATTACGAAGAATAAACAGAGAGGGATCAGTGGAGCTGCAGACAAAACCATTTTCAAGTAAGAAGGTACTAAACTTATCAAACCATGCATGAGGAGCTTGTCGAAGACCATAAAGAGATTTCTTGAGAAGGCACACATGATTAGGTGTTTGTGACTGTATGAAACCAGGGGGCTGCTCCATGTAAACTGTTTCAGTCAATGTGCCATGTAGGAATGCGTTCTTGACATCAAGTTGATGAATAGGCCATTGATTCATCATGGCTACGATAGAACTAACCGAATTGTAGCATGTTTGACAACTGGGCTGAAAGTTTCAGTAAAATCTACACCTTCTTCTTGGTGAAACCCTTTAGCTACAAGACGAGCTTTTAACCTATCAAGACTTCCATCAGATGCCAATTTGGTTTTAAACACCCATTTGCAGCCTATCACATTCATGTCAGTTGTTCGAGGAATTAAAATCCAGGTATGATTCTGATGTAAAGCATCCATCTCTTCTTTCATAGCTGTGTACCATCCTTGATTAGCTAAAGCTGACTTAACTGATCTAGGTTCAGCAGGGACTTTGTATTCAGCAAGACAAGCATATTTAGGATTAGTTTTGATAATTCCAGATTTTGACCGAGTCTCGCATATGGTGAGATGTAGGTGTACCGTGTGAAGTAGAAGTAGTAGGAGCATGGTTGCTATTGTTTCCACCGAAGTGAACAGCAGTAGGGATGAGTTATAGTGCTAGATATTTCCGATCTTGTGAACAAAGAATGATCCCGATGAGTAGGAACTTCAGCCTGTGTTGTTGTAAGGGAAGTAAGGTTGTGCTGTTCTTCAGGAGGCAAATAGGATGAAGTAGAATGATTGATGCCATTATTATGCAGTTGTTGTATAGAATCTTGTGTCGATGAAGAGATATCATTTCGGCCTCTTTGGATCCATAAACTTTACCTCTTCTCGTCCATAGTCGATATAGTGTTGTATAGGATGTGTTCTCTTGTCACACGGGTCTTAGTGAAAGGAAAGAGCCTTTCATCAAAGATAACATGCCTACCGATGTATATTCGACCCGGTAGTAGGAACAAGACATCCGTATCCTTTGTGACGTTCGCTATACCCAATGAATATACGGGTAAGAGACCGTGGATCTAGCTTGTGTTGAGCATAGGGTCTGAGACAAGGAAAACAAGCACAGCCGAAGACTCTGAGATGATCATAGCTCGGTTCTTTCTGATAGAGTCTACTATATGGTGATTGCATCTGTAGCTTTGGTGTAGGAAGCATATTGATGATATAAATGGCTGTTAGGAAAGCATCAACCCAATATTTTAAAGGAACTTCAGCATGATAGAGCATAGCTAGACCTAGCTCAACAACATGGCGATGCTTTCTTTCAGAAACACCATTCTGTTCTGGTGTATGAGGACAGGACACTTGTTGTTTAATGCCATGGCTATGTAAATGTGTCTGAAACTTGTGACTAACAAATTCACCTCCACCATCACATTGGAAGGTCTTGATTTTGCAGTCAAGTTGATTTTCGACCTGTTTCTGAAACAGCAATAAAGATGTCATAGAAGTCTGCTTTTGCTCTCATCGGGTAAATCCAGCAACCGAGAAAAATCATCTACAAGAATGACATAATACTTGAAGTTTTGAAATGAAATGACTGGTGAAGGTCCCTAGATATCGCAGTGCACCTTTTCTAAAGGTGTAGATGTTACAGATTCAGACAATGGAAATGGTAGAGCAGTATGTTTTGCAATTTGACAACTTCGACATATATTCTCGTATTCGAGTGTTACAAAATGTGATGTTGATTTTGCAGGTACTGCAGTGTTTTCGATTGTTGTGAGCTAAACGTTGATGCCATAGATCTTCTCCTAGAGCTCTGTGTCTCTGAGTTAGAAATGCTTCGTGGTGTGAGAATCAACTCGGTACAATCCTTTAACCTTCCTTCCAAGCAATGAGTTGTGTTGGTGTAATTGTCCTTAATGTATACACCGTTTATCAAAAACAAAGGAACATGGATAATCATCCGTTAGTTTCGATACGATAGAAGATTCTTCTTTATATCGGAACAATTAACACATCATTCAGAGGTAATGAATCCACTTTAGTATGCAACAATGTATCACCAGTATAAATGATAGGCAAGCATGATCCGTTTCCAATCATCACTGTATCAGTTCCATGATATCTAGAAGGATTATGAAGAATACCGGAGTTGGCTGTAATATGAGCTGTTGCACCCGTGTCTGGATACCACTCATTTCCACTTGAATCTTCGATGTGTAGGGCTACTAAGGCTGTTGGAACTTCCTCTGCTTGGTATGAATTATCGAAACGATACCAGCAGTGAAGTGCATCATGACCTGGTCTTCTGCAGATTTGACACTCCAGTCGAGTGTTTTCTTTTGGTTTCTCCATCTGAGCATTTTTATGGAGAGTGAAGTTTGAGGAAGGATAGGTCTTGGTATCTGTATACCTTTGAGCTGAGCCATTATATGGTCTAAAACCCTGACCAGACCCCAAAGCAGAGGAGGTATTAAGCTGGTTAAACTGTTGACTGCCTTGTTCATAGTTCGAAGTATTGTTTCTGTAATTCATACTTCTTCCAGGATAACCATAGTTTCTATATCTGTTATTGAATGACCTTCCTCTTCCAAAACTTCTTCCTCCTTGACTATATCCTCTTGTACTTCCAAGACTACTATTTTGCTGTACAAAATCTCTGTTAACCTCCTCTTTGTGTATAGCTTCATTCTTCCTTTGGCCATAGTATGCTAAGTTTGGATTGACCTGACTCGAGGAGTAGTTTTGTAGCCTTGTTTCAAATCTCTCCAAATGTGAAATTACTTCATCATATTCAGGTTGTGGCTTTAAACAATAGATTGTTGTTTTAAAGCTTTCATACTCAGACCCTAGACCTTCCAAAATACCGAACAGTTTTGTTAGCTCATCCACTTGGTTTCCCTATTGCATTCAACGATCACATACGACTTAAACTCTCCGAGATATGTTGATAAAGATCTATCACGTTTCGACAGGCTTGTAATTTTCCCCTTAACTCAAACTCCTTTGCCACAGATTTTTGAGTAAACCGATTGAGCAAGGTCTGCCATAGTTCATATGTCTTTGTATTTAGGCCAATTATTAGACTGAGTATGTTTTCGGAGACAGCACCACTAATCCAGGAGGACACTAACTGATCTGTCTTGATCCAATCATTATAATCTGGATTAGGGATCTCAATTGTTTGATTTCCTTCTTCGACCTGCAGTGTTTTAGCAGGTGATAGAACTTCTCCATTAACAAACCCAAACAAGTCTTGACTCCTTAAGAATCTATGAAACTGATCTTGCCATAGAAGGAAATTTTCCTCAGTTAGCTTGATGGTAACGAAATTCGAGATATTGACATGAATAGGGAATGGATATTTCAAGCTTCTTGCTGCCATTCTTTGTTTCCAGATCTTCAAACAGTTCTGTTTATAAACTCAGACTTTTGCTAGTTTAGAAGTATCGTTGTAGTACACCTATTTATGATGTAGATCTGGATGAGAATCAGAATCATTTACTCACAGATCTATGAAGCTTTGAATCCTGACTTCAAGTTGCTGTAGATTCAATCATACTGATGCAGCATCGAGGTGATTTCTCCAGGATATACAGCTCTGATACCATGAGAAGAATACACGAACAGGAAGGAGAAACAGAGAAGATGAAGAAACAAGCTTGACAAAGATGAAGACTCAAAAGGAAATGATCTTGAGCTTCTGTATTAGGTTCTCTTGCTCTTCTGAAAAGAGAGAGAGAGCGAGAGAGTAAACTTTTATAAAGTTCTTCTTGTGTTCGTTCTTTGTACATTCCGTATTTATATGCGAGAAACAAAGCTTGTACAACTGTTTTAACAGAAATGAAAACAGAAGGAGGGAAAATAACAGAACATGGAAAATATTCAGTTTTGACTTAAAACTGAATATCTATTATTCAATGAGCACGTGTTGTTGATGTAACTCATGCTTTCTTTGTTCTTCTTTTCTTTATCCTCGCAAGTAGAGTTGAGTTTATCGTTTCCATCCTTGATCGAATCATTAGCACCAGCATTTGTTACTGCACTTCCCAAGCCAGCAGTCTGCCTTGTCTTACTTCCCTGTTTGCACCAGAACTTAACTCCCGTACATCAGTATCTATCTTTGACTTTAATTTGAACTTCTTTACTTCATCTTCCTTGTTTCCATTCAAGCTCGGCTCTTGATCTCCAGCACTTGTTTTCGACTTTGGCTTATATGCTTTAACACTGGGATCCTCGTGCATCGGTTAAGTCAAGGTTTGCGCACGTGACTCTAATAAAAAATAATTTGTGCGAAATTAGTGAGATTCAAGTTAGTGATCTCAAATTGCTAAACTAATAAACTTATAATTTCCCAATTACCTATACCCACCAATTTCTTACCACGCCTATCGTTGCGTCGCGGATACGTTGGTTTTGATGGTTATTGAAGGATGAAGAAATTTCTCGCTTCCAGACGAGAAACTGATATCGTTCATTTTGACGGCTTTGACGGGTATGCTTGCAACTTGCAATAAGTCGCTTGACAACTTGGGGGCTTTGCTAATCATTTTTGAACACGTATAGCACGCATAAAATATCTAGTGAACTCAGTTTTATTTTCGCAACATTTTAATTGTCTTCGACTTCAGAAAGTGAGGAAAAAAAGGGGTCAAGTTAAGACTGAGTCAGACGAGGACGAGCACGAGATTGAGTCATGCGTGTAATTCCACCTCGTGCTCGTGCTCGTGCTCGTCTGCCTCAGTCTTTATAGAAGCAAAATCAACAGATTGCATCGGTCATGACGAAACAGTGCGCAAGCTAAGCTTATGTGTTTTCTCTCAAAAGTTATTCACAATCAATGTGCTGAATCCCTTTCGTCATCTTTTCTTTCCATTTGATAAATCTCTGTCACCGAACGGTTCAGAAGGTTTAAAATAATAAAGACGGTTTCTTTGGTTTTTTTCATCATCTTTTATTTTTGTTAATCTTGTCAGTTTTTTTTTTTTTTTTTTTTGTTGGTTATTAGAATATATATTTCCTTACTTGCATTTGATATTGTTACTTTTACAAAATATTCTAATATTAGTTCTTGCCATTGCAATCAATGGTCTGCATAGATCATCTTCCTCAATATCTTACATTCTATTTAATTAAAATTTCAATTTCTATACAAAATTTGTTGCTGTGATTATATAAATTCACTACTAAGCACTAACTTTCTCTTATTCTTCATCGTAAATCAATAAAAAAAATTACATATGCAATATTGAAAGCCAATTCTTTAGCATCTTATAGTCAAAATAGCGACATATACATGAAGAGCTTAAAAGTGGGTAAACTAGTTGATTTTCATATGTTGAATTAAATATGGAAGTAGTTTGATAAATGGCTTGGGTTGAGTAAGGGTAGGGTATGGGTCTGGTACAGATATTGGTTACTAAGTTTGTATTGCATATAAACGGGTCAATTTGGGTCAATCCATTTGTGACCCAACCCACCCACCCATTTGATGGCCCTAATTTACGTGCATGTAATCCAAAATTCCAATCACAACCTTTGTATCGCTACTATGTCCAAACTTTATTAATTAGTCTCTAGAGCATGCGTGAGGAAACTTGGATTGAAATTTGAAAGAAAGCAAGGAAAGGAAGGAAGAATATGGGAATATATTATGTATTTTCTCTTATGTATTCATTCAATGTACAATGTTCTACAATTATAGCACTAGACATGTACAAGGAAATAAAGTATATTACAAAATCAATTCCAATATTAGATTGATATTAATTGATCTAGCATATCAATCTAAATCCCAAAGAATATTGTAAACTTGTGTATATCTTTCAACACTCCCCCTCAAGCTGGTGGCTTGTAGATGTCTAAGACACCCGACTTTGCTTAGTAGATATGCACGTTGTCTTTGACATAGAGGTTTGGTAAAGATATCTACAAGGTATTCTGTAGTCCCAATTTCTCTTGTTTTGATTATCTCTTCTTGAATCTTCTCTCAAGTGAAATGGCAGTCCATTTCTATGTGCTTTGTTCTTTCGTGCACTATAGGATTGGATGCAAATTTGAGAGCTGTGTCATTGTCACAAATCAACTTGGTCAGTCCCTTTGTTTGTACCCCAAGGTCCCAAAGTAAGCCTCACAGCCACACTATCTCACAAGTGGTCTTTGCCATAGCTCAGTATTCTGCCTCTACTAAAGATAAAGAGATGCTTGGCTATTTCTTCGTCTTCCATGAGAGTAAGATTTTCCCAGCATGATACAAAATCCTATAATTGATCTCCTGCTCATCGAGCAAGTCATATAATCAACATAACAATAAGCCGTCATCTCCATGTTGCACTTTTTGGAAAGAAGAATTCCGAGTCCTAGGCATTTCTTCAAGTACTTAACAGCCTTCAAGGCAGCATTCATATGGGATTACTTTGGTTTATGCATAAACTAGCTGAGTGTTTGCACAGCATAACATATATATGGTTTTGTCATGGTCAAATATATATGTTTTCCAACAAGCTTTTGATAACCTGACGGGTCTCTAAGGATAGGATCATCTTGAAAATTTCCTTCATCATAGTCCACCATAATTAACTTGATATTTTGCTCGATTGGAACAACAGCTAGCCTGCATCCTAATAGATTTGCTTCTGATATGATTTCTAGCATGAACTTTCGTTGGCTGAGAGATATCCCTTGATAGGATCAGGTAATTTCTATTCCCAAGAAATATTTGGGTGATCCCAGGTCCTTTATGTGGAATGTAGAGTGTAAGTATTCCTTGAAGCTCCTTATGGCAATTGCATCGTTTCTCATAATAAGTATTTCATCAACATATATCATTAGATAGATGGATGACGTACCTCTTGTCCATGTGAAAAGAGTATAGTCATATTTGGACTGTTTGAAACCTGCTGCCTTGAGAGAATTCACAAATTTGGCATACCACTGCCTGGATGCTTATTTGAGACCATAAAGAGATTTGTGGAGATGACACGCTCTATCCTCCCCTTGTCTTCGTAAATCCTGAGGAAGTTCCATATAAATTTCTTCATCCAAATTGCCATGGAGAAATGCATTGTGAACGTCCATTTGTTGTAATGACCAATCTTGGAAAGCCACAACCAATAGGAAAGAGTGGACCATGACGTCTTTGGTCACTAGAGAGAAGGTCTCATGATAGTTAAATCCTTCTCACTGTGTAAACCCTTTAGCCACCAAGCGAACCTTATATCGTTCAATCGATCCATCGACTTGATAGTTTATCTTGTAAACCCATTTGCATCCAATTGCCTTACGATCGGAAAGCAAAGTCACAAGATCCCACGTATGATTTTCATTTAGGGCTTGCAATTCTACTGCCATGTCTTTTTGCCAGTGTGGATCCATGGATGCTTCATCATAGCTAGATGGTTACCGCTCTTCAGAGATGCGACTAATACAACACCTATGTTGCGAAGATGATTAAAGGAAACATAGGATGAGATAGGATAATGAATACCTGGAGAGTTATGTGCAGCACATACATAGTCTTTAATCCACGTTGATGGACATGTGGTGTGCCCTAAACATCAAGGAGGATCCTAATTTGGTGGTAAAGATTCTTCCATAAGTGGTTCCAGCATGGGATTTGGAACTTCTTCAATAGTCACATTCTCAAATCTTGGTGATGGAGAAATGTTTAGAAACCGTCTTATTGATTGTGGAAGTATAGTTGAGATTTTCGGGATTTCTAATCAGGACATATTTAGGATCTTTGAATGCATCTTCTTCAGTGAAAGAAAGTCGAGAAGTATTATGAGTGTCTTCTTTTGGGGACTGATCTTTAGCAAATGGAAACACATCTTCATGGAATATTACGTCTCTACTTATGAGGAATTCTCCTATAAAAGATTCAAATATACGATACCCCTTTTGAAGATTTGGGTATCCCATAATATACACCACTGAACACGGGGATCCATTTTGTCCCGAGGACCCACTGTAGTGACATAACATAAACACCAAAATATTCTTAGATGATCCAGTTCTAGCTTCTTCGAAAGAGAACTTCAAAAGGGCTTTGTCCATTTAGCATTTTTGTTGGCATTTGATTAAAAGTAAGCTGCCGTAACCACACAATCTCCCCAAAAATTATTTAGGATGGAAGCCTGAAACTTTAAGGCAAATTGCACCTCCAAAAGATGGCAATGCTTCATTTTCACTACCCCATTTTGTCGTGGAGTGTATGTGGAGTGTATGCACATGAACTTTCATGCAAAATGCCATAGGATGAGAAAAGAGAAGCGAATTCATGGTTGAAAAACTCCTTTCCATTATTTGTCTGTATCCATTGGATAGATCTTCCAAATTGGGTCCTAGATAAAGAAAAACAATTCTTTCAAGTTGGAGAAAACTTGACCCTTAGATTGCATATCGAAGACCCATGTTGCCCGAGAGTGGTCGTCCACGATACTGCGGAAATATCGAGACCCATCATGATGAGGTGTATGACAGGGTCTCCAGACATCAACATGAATTAGTGCAAAAATACTATTGGAATGACTCTTGCTAACTAGAAAAGGTGCACGTGATTGTTTTTCAAGTAGGTAGATATGACATTAAGAGTAAGGAAATAAAGCACTATGGCCCATTCTGGAATGCAAAAGGAAATTTTTATCATTGGTAGTCACATTACACAATGATTGTTTATTGGAAGAAATTTGAGATAATTGGAAGAAATTTGAGATAAATCTAAAGTTCTTGGAATGTTTGTCCAGAAAAATAGTCCTTAGAGAGATTATCCAAGCCCATCAGTTTTCTAGTCAAAATGGCCTAAAAGAAGTAGATATCAGCATAAAAAAAAAAAAAAAAAATCGACAAGAGTTTTTCCTTGTAGGCTCTGGACACATAAATGAGATTATATTGGAAATTCAGAAGATAAAGGACATTTCTTAGGGTTATTTGAGGACTGAGATTAATGATTCTTGTAGTGATCACAGGAGTAACGTTTCCACTTGACAGTTGCATAAAAACAGGAATATTTAAATCATCATGAATAATAGAAAAGAATCCCTTATCACAAACAATAGTCACTAGCCCTTGAATCGATTATCCAAGCATTTCTGGAAATGAAATTTATCAGGCAATGAGAAATAACTAATAAGCTACTTCCTTAATTAGAAATGTCCGATTTTAGCAATGCCTGCATAAGCTACTGATATTGCCCATGTGTGATAGGCTGATCATTATTTGATCCAGTGGTTTGGTAGGCTGCTATGGAAGATTCCTTCCCCCATTTTTCTTTTTCGCCGGGCTTACCATGCAATTTCCAACAGTTGTCAATGGTGCGATGGGGTCGTCTACAGTATTCACGAAATAATTTTTCTCCTTTTACATTTTTCCCATAAGCCTTTGATCCACCTAGAAAATTCGGATTGTTGGATACCTTAAAGCCAGCTCCTTGTCCACCAACCGATCCTGAGGAAGGATCGGGCCCCTTTCAACTGTCTGATGGCAGCGCACAATTTAGACCATCCATTCCAAGTCCCTTAAAGCCATGCGATTCTGCCCCCAACCCTAGCTCCTCTCATCGTAGATCTCTTTCTAGGGTTTTCGAGCCCCTTTCTCTTCTCTTGCCACAAGCAGCCTATCACGCCCTGAATCTCGAGGGTGCGCACAACCCTCGGTGGTCGATAGAATTTCACGATGTTCCACGGACTCGCCACTGACCCTTTTTCATTTTATTGCACATGCGGAAACGAATTAACTAATCTCCTAACAACAATATACATGGGATAGAAAAGCAGGACAACCAACTTCAAATCAAATACACTTTTATAAACACTTCAAGCTCCTGGCTCTTCATACTAGGAACCTGAAAATGGTTATTCAATAACTAATGAGATATAAATCTCAGCAAGTTCCACCCCTAAGCCCTGGTTAGTACACCAACTCAACTCAGGGTATCTATCTAGAACTATCCCACCACAAGCAACAACCAACAGTTGATTCGCATACAACCTTACCTGGTATGCCATACCCTACACGTTATAATTTAGCACAATACACGCAATGCACATGACCATTAGATGATACATTTCACCAATCACATACAAGTCGTATTACAAGCAATCTCACTTGGCCATTGCTACACTCTACACATTATCGATTCATGTGTGTGTGCCATAAACGATGTTATTCACTCATGCATATGATTAATGCATATAACAATTTCACACATCAATGCATCAATTCAAATCGAGCTATCGATCAATCGACTCAGTCGATTACATGTCAATCCGACCATTCCCCAGTCGTCTCACTTATTCAGTCTTAAATCTTACTCACGGCTCCACGAGCATAGTCTACCAAATTCCTTGGCTACAAATTACGATCCAAAGGACACTACCTAACTTTAGGTGGCAAATTATGGCCCAATGGGCACAACTTTAATAAGTGGCAGATTACGGCCTTATCAAGCGCGACTCTTATCGGGTGGCAATTTACGGCCCAACGGACGCGACCTTTGGCAGGTGGCAATTTATGGCCCCACGGGCGCGACCTTTGTCATGTGGCAATTTACAACCCAATGGGCGTGACTTCTATCAGGTGGCAATTTACGGCCCAACAGGTGCGACCGACTCAAAATTCGATGGCAAATCTCGGCCCAACTAGCACAGCCATACTTTGGCGGCTTTCAAGGATCAACTCACAACCTCTCACGGTCATATTCTAAATGAAAACCGACACTAATCAATTTTGGGATAAATCCCCACATACTCATCCACTCACTCAATCCAATCAATCAATTGATTCAAACTAGTCCTATAAACCAAATACGGTGCCAAAAGTCGACACCGGGCATTTTCAAGTTAAATACCAAAACTTCTCCAATTTCACTTAGTTCCACACTCATCACTCAATTCATGTGGATGTTTATGCAATAACACATCCAATCACTTCATAGGATTAAACACACATGAAATTAGACACTTTTCATTCTCGAGTGAATAGTGTTTTGTGAACAATAACTCGTGAGTAGTACCTCGTAAACATTAAATCGTGAATAGTGTCGCATGAACAGTAAAATTCCATAATTTAATAAACTATCAATTAAATTCAGAAATCATTAAAAGCTTTAATTAAAGCAACCATCAATTAATTAGAGCCAAGCATACTTAATTAACCACATAAACCACATTAAGCAAGTAAAGCAAGATTAAGCTAGACTAATGTAATCCATCCATCTAACCACCTATCTTAGGGCTAATAAAACTTAATTAAATCACTTAAACTAGAATTAAATCTAACTAAATCAACCTTAAGCAAGTTTAGGCACTAATCGAAGGATTAGGAGCTAAACTCACCCGTTAAGCGGGCCGGAGACACCGATGCGGCGGCAACGACGGAGACAACGCTCCAAGACCTCAACAATGACGATCCAAGGTGGTCCCAAGCTCAACACAACAACCACAGCTCGGACTCCCACGGAAAACACTGAAAAATAGCCTTGCCGGAGGAGAAAATGAGTTGAACGGCTTGACCGGAGCTCCAATGAGGGGTTTGGCTGGCAACCGGTGGTTCCTGGGATTCTTGTGGATCTTGTGGGTGGTTGGGATGGGTGGAGGAAGGATCGGAATAGGAGAAAAATGGCCAAAAACGTGAAACAGTGCAGGCTACAAACGGACCGATGGACCGACGACCGATTCCTTCACAGTGGTTCCTAGGCCGGCCGACATCTCTGTTCGGGACGAAATTAGGCTCGTTAGAATGGTCTGTCTCTTCCGGTCACGGTGATAGGTAGCTCGTTGGCTGATTCATTTGGGAAGACCACTTTTGACTCGATTCTTCACTGAAGGGTCAGCTGGAGCAGAAACTGGAGGAGGGGGAAAACGAGGAAGAGAGGAGCTCGTCCGGTTTGGAGGCCGAATGGGGGAGAGAGAGAGTGAAGTGAGGGCTGAAAGTACTCCTCAT